>NC_079895.1:370858-517616 GCF_024868665.1 Triplophysa rosa | reverse complement strand
ATCAGGTGTGAATTGAAGCCACCATTAAAATACTATCAGTCATAGAAAGGCTTCTAGTCTGTTTTTTTCTCACTTGCAAGACTACAATAAAATTTAACTTGTGTGTTAGTGAAATTTTGGTAGATTGGTTTTCACACTTAGATTTGCTTAAATAATATCACATTGTACTGCAGGTAATTTGTATATTTTTTTTTTTTTTTTTAAGTGATTGTGTTGTGGTGGTACATTTTACAAGTATTACCATGCTTTAGTAACAATATATACACTAAAATATGCAATATGCAGATACACTACAGCTCCCCCTAGTGTCTTCTATAGAGATGTGCAATAATCGCGATGATCTGAAACCATCGCGATGAGGTCAAACAATCGCGATGAGACGATTATTAAAATAATCGTGACAGCCCTAGGCCCAACCAGGGGATTCCAGTTCCCCTCTGGCAAAAGCTGCTGCCTCTGCACAAGCTCCAGAGAGCTTGCACAACAAGGCGAAATAAAATAAATAAACTTAATAATAAAATAAATTATAGTTTAAGATTATCATTAATAATCTAATAGCATTTGAAATTTTGTGGTGAAGACATGTCAAGAGACCGCGTCCTTCTTTACTATGCAGAAACTCTTGCTCAAATCCAAGGTAAATTACCAACGCCATCCTTTCTTACACGTGTTTGAATAAATACATTGTAATCGGCTAAAGCGCATGCGCAGGGTTCAGTACCCTGGTGCGCACCTGAGTTCGCATGACAGCTTTTACATTAGCGATTTTTCATGCAAACCTTGCACCGTTCCGAACTAAACTGCAAGCGTGAAAGGCACCTGAAAGCCAAAGAGCAGCCTAGAGGCCCCTGACCGCCTTAATCCGACCCTGAGCATATGTGATGGTACAGATATGTAAGTAACCCAGACCTTAAAGGGATAGTTGACAAAAACCCCTCATCATTTAATCATTTATTCTCCCTCCTGTGGTTGACTTTCTTCAGTGAAACTCAAAAGAAGATATTTTGAGAAATGTGGTTTTGTGTTCATACAGTGGAAGTCAATATTGTTAGGTTGTTTTGTATTGTGCATATGAAGGAAAAACATACATTGACATGACATGAGGAGGAGTAAACATTTATCTAATGATTCATCAGTTTCAGCTTCCTGAACATCCACCACCAAAAACTGCTATCACTGATATGGCACCATTTCTTCTTGATTTTCTCCACACTTTTGCAGAAAACAGCATCGGTGGTCATGAAATTCAAGGGGAATCTTGTTCTGTCTGCTTCCAGCAGTTTCTGTAGGTATCTGCATCAGGCACAAGAGAGAAAACAGCATTACTTATTTACACTGAGGGATACCGAGGATGCGGAGAGAAATTAAAGAACAGTATGTGAGTTTGTGAATAAATAAGAGAAACATATCTCTGATGCAGATTTTGCTCACCTTAACCTCAGTAAACGAGTGGAGAAAACGTGTGTACAGTATATATGTTTTCATTACACATTACACATCTCAACTGCTGGAGTCTTCACGGTGGACTCACGGCGACTACAAACAAAAGCAATCATGAATTGTTTAGATGTCCTTCAGTGTTATGAATGATTCTACGCAAGAAAGACGGTGATAAATCAACAGTGTAACATACACAACCGAAGCCATTATTAAAGCCTTTCTGAATGTAAATGCACCGCATCAGCGCTGATTCATAGAGGACCAAATTATAAAAGTCAAACACCGCACTGACACAAAATCAATATGTACGCTAGAGAATATTGGCTGGAGCCAAAACGGAGCTGGAGAGGAGGAAAACACCGTCCTCGAAATCAACCCTGAAAACATGAGAGAGACTCACTCATCTGTGTAATCTTCTCTTTGTGTATGTCAAAAAAATGACGAGAAAAACATATTCAAGTTTACATTTCCTAACCCTGTTGAAAAAACCAGCATCAAAACATACCTAACCCAGGGAAGAGCAAGAAACAAATCCTGAAAACACTGAAGAAATCCGGATGTTGATCTAGGAAGATGACATGTTTGGCTAAATGGCCTGGTGAAAGCACACGACAACATGAAACTGTGATGTTACTTCAGCTTTGTGCTTCCGTTCTTCATGTCTCCTCCATCTGCCACAATTCAACATCTGTAGAGAGTTTTACTATTCCAAAAATAAACAGAATGCATTTATTTGTTTATTTCTTCATTCCATTTTTAGAAGAAAAAAGTCACAAACCTGCCTCAAAGTTATGTATACCTTGAGAAAGCAGAATCGCAGGCACTATTTGAAAGGATTAAACCAACGTCGACAGCTACACGTCACAACTTTGAAGGTTTTTCGTGAGACTGTGTGGTGTGTTTCTGTTCAACCTGAAACGGGGAGTCGAGGCTTGGTTTGCAGTTTATGACTTATTGATTTTGAGATTATGAAGGCTGAATGGTTTAATTGCATCTAAACGCACAGCTTGTTGCAGCATGTCTCTGAATATTACAGCTCTCGTGCGACCCGGGGGATGAAAGCCGCCTCTCCACCCCGCCGAATTCATCTGACTGGAAAATGAAAAGTTTGGCCAGATCGATGTCTAATGACTTCAGTCAAAGAATACAGTGCTGCTAGACTGCGCCGCATGCATCCGGATCGATAAAGAAATGTGAATGGCGGCGGGGACGGTGAGCGTTGAATCGATGATAAACAAATTTCCAGAAATTTGAAAAGCCTGGACTATTGAATTAGACTATTGTGTCGTATTGTTCGGTGTTATTTGGAATACTCGAACCGCGTCCAGCTTACACTGACAGACAATCACAAGGTGTGTATGGTGCAGGTTTTTGTGTAATTGCCTGCGTGAGACCACGACATCTGAATGCCAATCGCTTACACAAGGACTTGTGCGTGCGTGCGTGCGTGCGTGCGTGGATGAAGGAGGAGGACGGACTGGGAACGGCTGTTGTCCCGCAGCACAATGCTGCTATCTGACTCATTGTTTCACACTATCAGCGTGTGTTCTTCAGCACACCGTATTTACATCTCAGGTGAAAGCAGACACAATCAAGCATATGTTATTATCGGAGCTGTTTTTAGTTCATTGAGAATGACGACACGTTCTGAAACAATCATTTTGGTAATTTACTCAAGAAGGATGTCAAGGTCCACCGTCAAGTGTCGACTGTATCCAGACCAATAGGAGAAAGATGGGATGACATGACCTTCAGCTGACTGGACTGGCCTAAGATTCACTCTTTTTTAACATGCCGTTGGGGACTGCCCCAGTGAAACTGGTGTTTATATTATTGACCGCTGCAGTACTCATCGTTCTGAGTCTATCCGTTTATTGCAAGTGACCATATACACATAGGAGTGCATGCGAGGTAGGTAGTTTTGTATCGTAAACTTTATCTTGTGCATTACAAGGGCACGAGTGATACCATGCTGGCTGACTGCTTTGTGAATACGCAGTCGTGCTAAATGTCTATGCGCTTGGAAACAGCGCACTACGTGCTTTACGTACATAGTAACATACAGCGTCACACACCTAACAAACAATAGGCTTAAAGTGAAGAATTCCCAACCCATGATGTCACACGTCTTTATGCTGCTGTGTGTTGTATAACAATCAGACTAGAGAAGTATTGATGCAGTGCACTATATTAGAAGCTGCATAACTTCAGTCTGACATTGAAAGTGCAAAAGATTGTTGTAAATCATCAATAACGTTTTCTTTCCAGTGGCAAACAGAACGCTATACATAACAGGAGCTGCTTCAACAAATACAGTTTGTAGTTTTATGACGTGACGTTAATTGGTGAAGGTCTGGCGATGCTTGCAGTTCTTCTGCTCAATGACACAGAATGATACTGGAGGTTATCTGCCGTGATTCATTGAGCTGCAGGTTTCTCTGCTGACCTTCATATCTTCTTCACTTTGCGCTGATGTCTAAGGGGAGCGGACAGACCGCAAGCAAACCTTGTGTTTTTACGCTCTTATGGGATCTTCATCAATCCAGCATCGGACGCCAGTGCAGACGTACGTGTGGGGAGGAATCGCTCATGTTTGATGTATCTGACTCCTCAAAACAATTTACGTGAGAAAAAGCTAAATAAAACCAACAGTATTTCTCTGAGGTAACAACAGCGACCACAGAGATGCAAAAGTCCAAAGTGAACCGTTCAAAATGAAAACTGTTTGGATTGAATCTGGTGATGTGGCATGAATGTGCATTGAATGAAACAGAAGCCCACTGATCTGAAGAGACGAGATGCCAAAAGCAAACATTTGACCAATAACGTTAACAGTTGAATAACAGTTTTATGTTAATTCAGCAGCACAGTATTCGAATCCACATTAACCGTCTCGGTTGATGTGCTCAGATGGATTTGAGTGTTGAGATTGTGTACAGCGGGAGAAAATATGTATGACAAATCCTCTCTCAAGAACCTACAGGGCGGATTTCACCCTGCGATCAATGTGGGCCACTTTACCTTCCAAAAACACTGCCGCTAAAAGCCACCGACATGAGCTTTGCTTTGGAGCAAGAAAAAGAACAATTCAGTCGCTGATTCCAGCATGGCAACAGTGTTTGTTTACCAACGGCTTACTAGATTAATGTTACTTTGAGTAAAAGATGTTTTATACATTGAAGAATTGCACTCAAATATGCAAAAACAAACACAACATTGTGCTGGTAAAATCGCAATGATCGAGTGGTGTTGTTCTCTTCATGGTGAAGTGTAACCTTGTATGTTTTTGGTGAAGTGGCGACTGGAGAGCTTTGTTTACGGCCCGTGTTTGCTCAAGCGTTCTATTTTTAATGCGGCACAATCAAACGCTGGAGAGGCTCTTAATCCTGAAGGATTATGGTGTGTATGACTAGCACCCGAGGCCAAAGCGCTCATCTGATTCAGACACTCCTCGTGTAATCGCATAAGAAGCATGTAAAAAGCCTGGAGGAGGTGATGGAGGAGGAAACACACAAACGGGCAATCCTTCAGTATGCTGATTCTCTTCATCAGTCTGGGTCAAAGACGTTAAGCCAAGGAGCGGGTTCCTTTGAATATACTTGATGTGGAGAAGTTGCGCAGCTTATTAACCCCAAACAACACATTCAAGAGATCCCATCAGCGCTTGTGTCCTCATTCTGACTAAACCGAAACAACTCAGACCAGCTTGTCTTTTATACGTTTATTGGGGTTCCTGTAGCTTGGCTGGTAAAGAACGAGTAAATGTAAGTTGCTTTGGATAAAAGCGGCTAAGCAGACAGTAAATAAGTCTCTCAGAGTCCATCCATTGTCAATGTAATGCACTTTACATGGAGCAGGAATCATATCGTCGCTGTCGGGCGGAAACCTCCTATGTCCAAATTTGGTCAATTTCATATTTTTTCACAAATCGATGTTATTGGTCAGTCCCCATGTGGGTCTGTTATTTTTACAAATTATTAACCAATCTAAAGTGTTGAAAATAGCTTGAGAGCAAATCTCTTAACTCCATTGGACACTTCAACTGTCTGAGAAGTCTCGTAACTCCACCTCTTCTTCACTCCGCAGGAGCTTTAATACCAACTTTAACGACACAATGTTTAATAACTCAAAAAATACGCAGTTTTTTAAATTTCCTGAAAAATAATGGTTTTGGAGATGCGAGGATTCCGCCCGACAGCGACGATATGAATGAGTTTCAATGTCCACTGTAAGAAAACCCATCTTCACTTCTCCATGTCTGACTGAAGATATACACCTCCCTGCTGACACGTGTGCACTAATGTCAAAAGACCACTGAAGGGTTGCCATGCGTTTTCTACAAGCTCCCCACGGTTAATGAACAACACACTCTCATCCAGGAGGAATCTCACATGGTGTACTGTCGCGAGGACCACCAACATTTGGACACGTTTGTGTTCAGCCGTAAGCCTGGTGTTGTGTGGCGTCTGCAGTGGGGTGCAGACATGTGTGGGTACAGACGGCAGTGGGGAGGCAGTTAGGGTCCTGTGTGATCTCGCTAAACATGGCAGCCCATCATCGCCGCTCTCCTCCAACCCTTCACACCCCTCCCCGGCCTGGGCTCTGCTCCGCTGAGGTCTGACGCTCGGCTGGATGGGAATTGCTACAGCAGATAGCATCAGCTGGCGAAAGCTTACCAGTTAATGAGGTCTCCAAGGGCTGATGCGTCCCCAGCCTCTCTCTCCTCAAACACGCACAGCTCCTATCTGTCTGTTGCGCTCGCTCTAGCGGTTTTTACTCCGCAGTATATCCAATATACTCTCTCGCGCACACACCAACGCATCACACTGTAGAAATTAAGTCATCTGGTGTCGTTGATAGAAGAGTCCTTTGAATATACTTGATGTGGAGAAGTTGCGCAGCTTATTAACCCCAAACAACACATTCAAGAGATCCCATCAGAGCTTGTGTCCTCATTCTGACTAAACCGAAACAACTCAGACCAGCTTGTCTTTTATACGTTTATTGGGGTTCCTGTAGCTTGGCTGGTAAAGAACGAGTAAATGTAAGTTGCTTTGGATAAAAGCGGCTAAGCAGACAGTAAATAAGTCTCTCAGAGTCCATCCATTGTCAATGTAATGCACTTGAGCAGGAATCATATGAATGAGTTTCAATGTCCACTGTAAGAAAACCCATCTTCACTTCTCCATGTCTGACTGAAGATATACACCTCCCTGCTGACACGTGTGCACTAATGTCAAAAGACCACTGAAGGGTTGCCATGCGTTTTCTACAAGAGCGTGTGACTCTAAGCCCATGTTCAAGATGAACCTTCCACATAGACATGTTCAACATTAGTGCTTGCGTGGCCTAGTGAACAAACACTTAAGCATGCTTTATTCCAAAGAACTTTAGTATAAATACATCTATAGCTGGCGCACTTCGAATTGAATTTAAATATCTACTTTTGTATTTAACACAGAATTGACTCAATGCACATTTCAGATGTGTTTTGGTGACAGTACAGCTACAGTACACCGGGTGTACAGGACGTGTATGTTGAAAACGTGTTCTTCCTGACAGTTCTTCCCCGTGATGAGACGGCCACTTTCCAACCATATCAGACACTAGAGAAAAGCTTTGTTCACATCCTCTGGAGGAAAACTATCCCTAAAGTTCAAGAGTCAAGTGAGCACCTAAAGGAAACACTACACACCGTAATGGAAGCTTCAAACTGATCAGTAATAAAAAGCTAAACCTCTGTTAAGTGATTAAAAACCTTTTACTTAAACATGTGTTCATGTTCATGTATTAGTTATTCAATCAGTTATGAAAAGAAACTGCGCAGGCTACACAAATGTGGTCAATCATAGATACAAGCTGCTTGATGAAATGAATCGCTGTAACTTAAATCATTAGTTTAAGTTACAATAAAATAACAAAAGTTCTTGAAAGTGATTAAGTTCTGCTTAATATATTCAGTTATTAAGTTCACATAACATCATTAAGTAAACTTAACTTTTGAAAAAGAATAACATAGAATGTATTCTACAATACCTGACTAGATGTACTTAAACAATATTTTTTAGTTTTTTTATTGTGCACCGCATATCATGACCAATTTTAAAAACGAACACACATTATTATTTAAACATCAAACATGTAACTAGTGATCTCAAAAATATATAGTGTTTGAAATTGTCCATCACCAATGTCAATTACATGGACCTAAAGACAGCTCAGTGACATAAGCGACACACTGAAACACAATCAGAATCAGAAGAAGATTTATTCGCCAAGTGTGCATTCACACAAGGAACTTGTTCTGGTTACAGGAACTCTTAAACACACAGTATACACATAACACGAGAAATAGAAAAGAATATTATAACAGGTAAAATGTGTTAAAACCTTTTTTCTGAAGTTTTTCAACAAACAAGACCAGCAAAGACAACATTAAACGTCATCAACAGTAGGGCTTTGCTTCATCAACAATTTCACTATACGATACACATCACGATACAAGGCCGCGATACAATACGGGTCAATTTTTAATGACATTTCTTTTGATCAGAATTTCGTAACAATATCATCCGTTTTTTGTCAATTGAATAACACGTTTTAAAAGAACTGAAATAACAATATGCAATAATAATAAGATGATCAATTGCTCTGGATTCTGGATTACAAAACAGATCATATTTCAAATTTAAAGCAAAATATACTTGCAGAAACTCGCTGTCGTCAGAAGTTCACGAGGTTGTGTTTCCATATTTTTCTTTACCTGACATGTTAGCTGTCCAAATGCTGTATAAAGAAACTACATAAAAAGTGTAATAATCCATATTCGGGTAGTTGACAAAAACTGTACAGTATATCATACATGTGTCCTATGGCGTGACAGCAAAATTTAGAAAACAAGCTTAAAAATACATTATTTTATATTATTCATATTTTTTTGCTGTCAAACCATAAGACACATATACTCTATATATTTGTGCTTAATAAACCCCGAACAACTACCTAACCATACCCCGTGTTACGAATCCCGTCTTTAGACTTCCACTCACTCACCACTAGTGGGCCACCGGTATGGGTTTTTTAATGACCGATGAAATGAGAAACATGCAAAAAATTTGTGAAACTAAATTAACATTTATTATGCAATATTCTCTTAATTGTACAACATTTAATGAGGTAACACTTCAATATTGACAATTAGTGCATCTTTTTTATTTAACTGTTTTACTGCTTCTTTAATCCAACAGAAGATTATAGATAAAGTGTATAAATAATGACAAAAACAAAATGTAATTCCTTAATATTAATATACAGTTACTGTACACATACATCACATGAAGTTATAGTAAATAAAAATATATAGGAATGCAAACGTATTATTACTTAACATACTCTGTCTCGTTCACCTCACACACGACACAGCCACACAGCTCTCATGCTGGGATCAGAGTGACAGGTTCCTGAGTGCGGGCGGAAACAACGGCTTGTTTGTAAGTTTCCAAAAACAACACACATCTGAGACAGAGCCGGTCGCGGGGTTTGTCACTGTTTGTGAGGTAAAATGTTTTCCGTTTCTTTTAATTATATTTGTGTCCCCAGTTGTACTTACCGCTGGGCTGCGGATTTGACACCTAACAGAACTATGAAGATAAATCAGTAGCAAAACTTGAGAGCATGTAGATTTTAATGTGTGAACTTGTAAAGTTAGTATTTGTACCTGTACACTAAAATGTACACTCACAGCCCCAATGTGAAAACTTGTCAAATAAAAAACTGAAGTTGAATGTTGAGATTTGCACTCGTGGACAAAACTCACAATCTGTCTTCTGAATTTGAAGTTGCAGAAAAATAGTCACAAACGTGTAAACTCTCATTTACAACATACATTGGCAGATGCAAATGCATAGCACATATTTACAGGTTTTCCTAGATTCAGATTTGAATTGCAACCACAAACAGGCATCTACAACCTTTCAAACCTGTCACTGCAGTTTCAAATCTTCCCGCCTTGACTTTTGCTACTGCTGTCGCGATAAACCCGTCGCAAAACTAACTTGTGCACTTGAAAGCTCAGAGGCGAGAGAAAGAGGTGCATTTGATTACACAAACTGTGCACAAATTAAAATCCACATGCTCTCAAGTTTAGCTACTGATTTATCTTCATACAGAACTGTATGTCTCCAGAGGTGTCGGCTTCGGCTGTAGAACCTCTCAGGGTGGCAGCTTTCAGCTTCAGTTCTTGGTGAGGCGGTGGCACCCAAAGAACTCTTGTCCTGTCCTGCACTGGCCATGGAGAACAATTATGAACTTGTGTCTAGTTTCAGCCCAGCCATGGAGGCTGTTTACGAACCTTCTGCCATCAGGTCTCCAGAGGTGTCGGCTTCGGCTGTAGAACCTCTCTGGGTGGCGGGGGTGAGGTGGTATCCTGAACCGGCCATGGAGGCCGATTACGAACATGTGTCTTGTCTCAAACCAGCTGAAGAGGCTCTTGTGGACTTCCTGTTCGTCTAAGTTCTTATGTTGAACCAAAGTTCAATCTGCCTGTTATGTCAAGTCCAATCAATGCACACACTCCTGAGAAATCTGTCTAAGTTCTAATGTTGAATCCAAGTTCAGTCTGCCTGTTATGTTATGTTAAGTAGTCAGTGAGCACAATCAGGAGAGGTCTGCTTGTCTAAGTCCTATTGTTGAGTCCAAGTTCAATTGGTCAAGTCCAGTCAATGAGCACATTCATGAGAGGTTCAATTGCTAAATCTGATTGTGAGTTAGCTGCCTGTTTAGTTTTCTGGAATGTTTCTGAACTTGTACCACCTGTCAATGAATCTCACTGTAATCCTAAACCATTTCTCTGTCCATTTACAGTCACTGAATTTGAAAATGAACCGTCTGTCCTGTCTTTTGAACTCAAAAGTGTTGCCCACTGTGACCCTTGGAGCCGTAAATGCTCTGTTTGTCTCGCTTGTCTCACTCTTCTCTAGGTCTGTCTCAGCCAGGGGTTTCTATCCTGCTGTGGTGGTCTTCTGCTCCACTGTGGAACTCTTCAGCCCTGTTTACTCCGTCGTGGTGCTTTTCTGTCCTGATCCGGTGGTCTTCTGCTCTGCCGCTGAAGTTTTCAGTTCTGTCTGCTCTGTCCTGGTGGTCTTCTGCTCCGCCTGTCCCGCCGTGGAGGTCTTCTACTTCACTGAGAGGGTGGTCTACGTCACAGAGGTGGTCTTCAGCCCCGTCATGTGGGTTATCTGCTGTGTGGTGATGGTCTTCAACTCTGCTTTCTTTACCTGGTCTAACCGCTCTGCCTCAGTCTCCAGATCCTCCACCGCAGGGTCTTGCAGATACAATATTAAATTCTTTTATAGATATCGCCCATTACTACACCCACACACAAGAATTTGTTTATAATTTCACATGCTGCCATATGAGCTTGTTTTGTAATAAATGCAAGTGGAAGTTTTAAAGTTTCTTTCAGATAAAAGCGTTTTCCCTTTATAGTAATGTCCTTCCACAGCATTTACTCCCTCCTCTCCTAAAGTTACGCAGTTTCGTGCAGTCATTCATTTTCATATTTTTGGTTGTGTGCCAGATGAACAGTGCTTGGATTACACAATAAATAATCATTTTATTTGGTGTTTATCTTTGTTAAAAGACATTTAGCCCTCATGTAGTAAGTGAATTGATAATAGAAGCTAGAGTGCTGTTGATGCACTTTGAATGTAGCTTCAGATTTAGCTTGCAGCTTGTTCAGCACTGCTGTGCGTGCTCCTGTTTTCTGCACGTCTGCATCATCTCATTTCATCCATCATGTAATGTTACAGGCATGATTACACATGCTGAAGAAGAAGAAAATGTCTGCAGAAAACATCATGCTACTATATCATATATAGCTGAGCTGTAGGTCAGGCCATTATAGGAGGGCTTATTCAGAGGTCTCACATGTTATTTGGATCTTATTAGGAGACATTATGATGCATTCAAACATTTGGTCTGCAGGCATAACAAGACATGTGCACTGCACACTGTAAACCTGAATAAGTTAACAAAATTCCAGGTGTAAGTTACTCAGATATTTAAGTTAATATTACTTAATACTCATCCATCTTAATACTAACCCTAAATCTTATCCTTTTTACTTTTACTTATTGCACATAAGTCAAATACTTTCACTTAGGAAAAGCAAGAAGAGACTGTTTAGTACTGGCTAGCACAGTTCAAACTCATCGAGTGATTCACCAACATCATGAGTGCCATCATGAGTGCCATGAGTGTAAGCACAAGCACCAGTCTTGTGAACAATAGTTAGTAAAAGTCAAAAATATATTTTTATATTAGATATTCTAAATCTTTAACATAAGTGAACATTAAGCACAATCAATTCTTTGTCTTTACTATAAAACACATGAAGTAAATTTACAGTACATTTTCTCCCCTTATGCACCTCAATGGAGTAGTAGACCTAAAAAAACAGATGAAGAATTGTTTTTTATATTCCTAATAAAAATGTTTTTCTAAATTTGAGCTATTGTTGTTTACTTTCTATATTTGTTTATTTAAAATGTAAACGTGCAAAATGCTGAAACACTGGTCAAACGTTTTGACGATAAAGATGTTTTCCCCAACATGATGAGTTTACTGCGTGCTTTGCTCGCGTTACAAGCTGTTTTGTGAAGCACTTGTTTTCAGCTGTGCATTTTGATGTTTTGCGTCAGAAACGAGTGATGGAAGCGCACATTTTTTTTTGATACACACCTAAAGTCTCTTTTCTGGCTACGCTGTTGCTTACACACTTTTCTCCTGTCCTGTAGGTTCATATACTGTAAATAGTCTCCTATATATTGCCATTGGACTTTGGGACCTCTGCTCTGTTCAATGGGCTGCAGAACTATAGACTAAAGTGATGAGACTTTCTGACACTTTCTGGACGTGCATGGGTAAAGCCTGGGACGTGCAGATTTCACCTGCTTTCTGTTATTAGGGGTCATGTGAGGTATCAGGTTAATAAAATGTATGAGCTGTCAGCCATGGGAGCCATGGGAGACTTGAGCCCAAAGTGCTTTCTAGCAAGATGGCTGAGCGCCAGCTCCACACTTTTACCTTATGTGTGCGAGCAGAAGGGCAGCCAGTTGAGGCGGCATGAAAAGCCATTTTGACACGCCATTTTCTGTGAACAATAGATGATCAAATTCAATGCATATCCCTGTTAAAGAGCACGTTTGCACCTTAGTTGGAGGGCTACTCGCTGAGGGACTTCAGCCACATAGTATCTGTCACTTGCTTCTGTTAATGCCAACCTCTTCAGACAAAACAAAATGTAGGCGACACAGCTGTAAACAACAGGACTTTGCATCTGTTATATGCCAGTGTGCAGAAGCTGTATTTCTGACAGATCACAACCTCCAGCCTCATAAAGCCGAGAGTGTGTCAGTACGGTGTAAACACAACGGCTGAGGAGGCTGGAGATGATGTTCTGTGAGGCAGATGAATGTTCGCTTGTTTTCTGACATTATCATGTTGTGGAATGATGCAAAACAGAATATATATATATATATAGACCACTGTTGTGCCTTCATTTCCACTGTAAATTCAAGTTTAAAGTGAACACATCTACTTCTTAGGATACAGTCCATAAAAAGCCTTTTAACAAGTATATTTTCATTTTAAAGAGGAAGTCTGATGGAATTTTAACTTTAGTTAGTGAGCAGTACAGCTGTTTGAGCATAAACAACATCTGCCAAGTCGCAACGCTCAAAGTTCACAGAAAAGGAAGACATTTTCTTTAACACAAATCACTTTTCAAAGACTACAATGAACGACTCGTTGGGACTACAACAAGCTACTTCCTGCAGTAGTTACATCATGATGGCCAAATTTTACGTTGACCCTGCCCCCTGGAACACAGATAGGAGAATGGGCGGGACATGTCAAAACACACCCTAAGTGGTAGACCAATCACAAAAGACTGGTTCAGCTTGACCAATCAGAGCGTTTCTGAAGGAGGGACTTCATTGAACCAGGAAAGTCAACAGTCGAAATCGAAACATGAACACCGATTTCCCGGACAAGGATTAGCTTAAACCATTACTAGACCTTAGTTAAATTAGGATATTTAAGTCAATTCAAAAAACAAACTTGACAAAAAACGTTATTGGTGTGCATCTTGAGACAACACAATCACACCGATATATTTTAAAATCAAGACACCTCTAACATTTAAGTTAGTCTGGGACTAGGCTTAAGCCCTGTTCGGGAAACCGCCCCAATTGTGTTCAAAAATAGAACCCATAAAACGTTAACTCTTAAATGACCGATTGTGTTCTCTGGTGGAAAATATCACAATTTGAGTTGCTTGATAGTAGACAAAAATAAATAATTGGAAGTCTAAAAGGGGGTTTATGTTCCACCTCCACACAGCTCAGAGTTAAAACGTCCTGGTACTCTATGAAATCACTTGTGTGACATTGTGTGAGGTCAACAGCAGCAACTTTAATACTGTGTTAATACTAGAATTTCATCAGAGTCCTCAAAAGGACTATATGAGGATAATAGAGACTTTACAGAAACAAGGTCTGAGGATCTTCAAGGCTTCGCAGAAGACCCTGAATGTCAGTTCAAAGATCTCAAGGGTGATATTGTGGTGGTGTGTGAAGAGTGTGATAGTAAGAGTTTCCTGAGACAGTCTGTTGCCCACAAGAGCTGAACATTTAATCCCAAACCATGGCTGACAAATGAAGGCGAAGGACCTTTGGGTCTTGAGGATGAATCGAAGTACATGCAGGAAGAGATAAAGAGCAACTCCATGTGGACAGAACAACAGTGAAGTTTCCAAATAGCTGGCTCTTAGAGACATGCTGTAGATCTCAGCTGGGTTCTTCTTATCTCATTTGCCTTGAGTCTGGCGAGGACAAGTTCTGCGTGAGGTCACGCTGCACAAGGCAAGTCAACACGCCACAGACCACCTGCTCTCATCATAAGAGACCCTCAACCCTTGGTCACACGCTGCATTTTACCTGACAAACACAGCGTGATGGTCTACAGATCTTGTTAGCACAGGACAGGTTTTGTACTGTAGTCAGCCTTGTTCTACTGACTCCTTCAAAAACAGGATTGTGTTGAAGATACTATTGGAGAACTGTCACGTCTCATACAACGACAGATCGCTCCTGCTATGAGCTGACACCAGATCAGGGATCTGGTAGATGACCCCGTCCTGTGATGTGATGACCACCAGCGGTTCAACATCAGTAAGTTGGTGCTGGATTTCCTGCGTACACCCGCTTCAGAGAGCAGTCAACGTCAAAGAAAACAAGAAACCACAAAAGTGCATTGGACCTAGCTGTGCTCGCTCATTCTGTCTGTCTGTCTGTCTGTCTGTCATCATGTCCTGACTCTTGACCAGAAGAAAAGCATCAAACAGTAATTCATGTCTTTGTCCTGACAGTCAGCACGGTTGGCAGATGTATGGTAGGTGCTTGGTTTGTGGGTCGTCCAGCCACAGTGAAATCTCATTCATCTTTCACTGCTAATAAGAGTAATTGGGCTGAATGCTACAGTAGTTGTGATTTGTTAGGACAGGGTACTGCAGGTAGATCCATAAACAGGATCTCATCGCTCAAATTACCCTTGAAACAGTGTACATAACCTGACAACTCTTTCCCTATCCTTCATTCATTCATTCATTCATTCATTCATTCATTCCCCTTGAGGTTCAAGTGAAGTGTTGAGCTGAAAGCGAATATCTTATGTTTACACATCTCGGATATGGAGGTAAATTAAGTAGAGGAGTGAGTTTTCCTAGTCTCTGTTTCTATTTTTGTTTCTGCTCCTCCTGCCTGATGTGTCCCGTCTTTGAGAAGTCAATCTTCTTCACAGAGGAGGAGCCCTTTCTCCCCAGAGACATTGTTTATTCATGTTTCAGATTTATTTTTGCCACCCCTGCCTCCCAGGACTTGCACTGCATTTATTACAGGAGGTAATGAAAATGCATTTTATTGTGTAGCTGAAGTGAGACGCTGGCTGCTTCCTCCCCGTCGAGGGGAGGAAGCTTTTAGTTTTTTTGTGTGTTTAATTTGAAGTGGACAGCCTTTATTTCTCTTCGATAGCTAGTTTTTACATCGAAAAATTCATTTATTTATTTGAATCACATATCATTTAATGACTTCGTTTAGTCTTACTGATTCGCTGTCCAATGAGTCGAATTTTGAGCCTTTCTTTAGCAGGTCAAAGATTAATACAGAAGCACTGTGGTTAAATGTTTAGTCAATTGACAGCAATCAAAATGACACAGTACGCTTCCTCTTTCAATAGATTGTTTCTATTGGACATCATTAGGTTACACTGCAGGCAAACGTTGACACGCTGATAGATGTGAGCCCTTTCTTCAGCAGATAGCAGTCAGTAGGCCACAGAAGAAATCTCGGGTCGTGTTCATCTTCTCTCTCTCTCTTTCCCTCAGGCATGTCTTTCATTCATCACTCCTGCGCAGTCTCTCTCTCCATCTCTCTGATGGACTTAACTGTTTCAAACAAATGTTTGTCATTCGGAGGACGGGCCTCTCTGTCTGCCACTGGAAGCACGGAGAAAAAGAGGATAAAAGGCTAGACACATAAACAGGTATTGCCCGGCGAATCCCATCTGCTAGAAACCCAACGCCCTTATTTCCCCAAACGCATAGAGACTTTTTGCTAGTAATATCTCACAGTGAGAGATAAGCGTTAAAATGCTTTTGAAATGTCTCTGAAGAGCAACTGTCTGTATTTCTGTATTTTAATACTACCAATTGAAGATTTGAAAACAGATCAACAAAAATAATCATTTTGACAGACTCTGGTCATCTAATGTTTTTATGAAATTATTTGGCCCGCACCGCACCACTGTATCTATTTTTACAACCCGCCCGCCCGCCCGGCGACCATTAAATAGACATACTAGACATTGTCATGTAAATGAAAACAGACTTTATTTCAGCGTAGAAGTGCTTGGAAACAGCCATTAGATTACATCGCCCTGTACACTGGCAACAACATACGCTTATGAACCATAGAAACTTGCACTTCACGTAGCCGATATACTGCTGCAACTATTTCTGAGAACCGCTCCCAAACATTAGATTCAGCAGCTTGACCTTCTTTTCTTTTACTGATGTAAATTCCCGACCTTAATTTCTCCCGCACCTCGTCTTCCATCTTCACATTTATTTCTCAGTTTTGTTGTTGTGGCTGGCGGCGGGAGCTGCTTGGCGCTTTCGTGACGTGTTTGGTTTGGGGACATCACGCAAGTTACGTTGCTACATAAGCCTACGTATTGTAACCTTATCAAAGACTATATATTCCAAAATATTTAATATAGTCTATAGGGAATTGCACGCAACATACATGTTTTTTTATTTTGTTTTTAATGACCCGCCCCGCAAATAAAGTGACAATATCTTTACCCGCCCCAACCTGACCCACGTCACTAGTGTGTAGGGTCCACTGTATGCACAAATGCAAGTTCTTCTGTGTTCATTTCATTATAACTATTATGCATTCATAGGGCTTCTAGAGGTGAAAATAATCACTGTTTAGTTATTAAAGAGAACTAGAGCCATCAATTTACTTGTCACATCATATTCATTGTCAGAGCTGGGTAGATTACTAATGAATTATAATCATTACTGACTTCAAATTACATGGCAAAATTTCTAGTCACTAATATAAACTCTTAGATTACACATTTTTGGTAGCGTAATCTGACTACTCTTTGATTACATTTAGATTACTTTTGACTTAAATCTTATTTCATTTATTGACTTATTAAAGCAGGATAATTTTGTAAAATTTTGACATATACAAAAACCTATTCCATTCTTTATAACCAACTAGGGGTATTCAATCAAAGTTCCAAGAGTTCCGGTCTTAATATTTTCTTCCAAATGGAGGTCCGGACAATAGTTTTTTAAAAATAAATAAATAGGATATATATGTATAAGTTATATAAATATATAAAATATCTTTTATCAGGCCATTTATTTTATATTTTGTATATTTTATTAAATAGTCAAAAGTTTTAAATGGTTTATTAGGCGATGTCACGCGGTCCAGATGAAACGAAGTTAAGGCCCCGATCCGGCCCGCGGTCCGCCAGTTGAGGATGACTGAACTAGAGCCTCAATATCTTTTTAAAGTACAGTACGACGGACAAAATACTAACACTGATATAAAACTTGTTGTTAGTGTTTACTGAATAGTTTCCCCATGAGTTTCCTTAAAAATGAAACGGTGTCTATTGGGGTTGTGACAAGATCTGGCGAGATTAAAACATGACCAGATTTCTCGTGAAAAGCTGTCTCATTATATCAGCATGATGGCGTTTGATTTACATTTACATGTATGCATTTGGCAGATGCTTTTATCCAAAGCGACTTACATTGCATTCCCTATACATTTCCTATACATTTGTTTCTCAGTATGTGCAATCCCTGGGACGGTACCCATGACCTTGGCGTTGTTAAAGCCATGCTCTAACCACTGAGCCACAGGAAAGCTGATGCTGAAATTAGTATTGAAGATGCTCCTGTCACTTTTAAATCATATTATAATTTACAAAAATAGATGTGAAATGACATCCATTACAGTAAAGGGGATTTTCACAATGCACCTATTTTGCATTTTGTGATTTTCAGTAGAATAAAAGACTATTTTTTCAGATGTTTCATTATTGAGGATTTCTTAAAAATAGTGTCAAATCTTGTCTTGTTCTGGTGAACCCAATCTTTTGACTCAATGCTGAGTGCTGCTCCATTTTGCATGTGTGATTCCACAGCCCTTCCCTCTATGAAGGAAAAAAACTTATCACAAACATATATAAGTGGCAGGTATGTTTCTTATGAAAAATTTAGAAAACAAAATGAAAAGAAATTGTGGAAGAATCACTGAACTGTAAACAACTTGCTGCCATTCTGTAAATAATATGTAATCATGTAATCCATAAAAAAGTAACTAGTCTGATTATGAGTATATTAAAATGAGTTTACTCTAATTACTAGTACTTGAGTTTTGGAATCTGATTAAGTAATCCACATTACATGTAATCCGTTACTACCCAGCTCTGATCATTGTTTAGATTTGAACCTGTCGGAGTCCAACGTTGTGAATTCTCTGGAAATCAGAGGTGTGGATTTCTTCTTGCAGTCGAAGCCCAAGCCAACCAAGAAACGGTGGTCCGGCCGTTGTGTTATACTCACTGTAAATGCCAGCGCTGTAACTGAGATGAAATCCCTATCACTGCTTTCCATTTCCACGTCTTCATTAAATCAGATGAGCATCTTAATTATTCTAATTGATAAATTACAACTTGATTATGTCATATTACAGCCACATAAATTCACAACACTCATTTGCTTGACAAATGTGGCATCGGCTTGTGTGAAATAAAGCGAGACAGTTTTGGCGTTCTTCCCCCACAAAGGGAAATGCACGGATGTTCTTCATTCATCTGTCGCCCTAAGTTCTCGCACGATTCGTCTCTCTTAATCACCACAAATCCAGTGAATTAGACATAATTCAATTTCATCCGAGCATCTAATCAGGGAATGGAGGTCCGCACCACACACACACACGCACGCGCACGCACACACACGCACACACGCGCACACACACACACACACACACACACACACACACACACACACACACACACACACACACACACACACACACACACACACACACATACACACACTGTGATTATAGCTAAATATATTCCCCGTGCTATTCTCTGTGTAATTATGTACAACTATCAAGTGGCAGACAAAATGAGTTTCACATAAGACCAACTGCTGGAAGTGAATAGTAACAGGATATACCTGAGGTTCTCAGAGCGTATACTGTACAAACTGTATATTCTATCCCCTATCCCTAACCCTATCCCTAAACCTAAAGATCATAGAACACTTTTTGCATTTTTAGATTTGTAAAAAATATTGTTCTGTACAATTTATTAGCTTTTTTGCTCATGAGGACCTCAATTTTGGTCCCCACGGTGACACGAGTCCCCATGTGTTGGTGTGCATTCAGGTTTAGGTCCCCACCGGGATATACAAACATGAACACACACACACACACACGCACGCAAGCCTGTTCTGGGATTATTATGACAACTTCCCTCAGAATGAAGAAAAATATGACATATAGTCACAGGTCATTTAAAAGCAATGAAATTTACTGGAGAGTATATTGAGGCTTTTTCTTATAGTTGACTGCACTTTGTTTTTACACGAGGTCATATCATTCAGAATTAAAGGCAGATACTTGACCGATCGTGTCATGTTTTGACATTTTCATTGTCATTGAAACTCAAATGGTACCACACCAGCATAGACCCTGTAAGCTAACGGCAATTTTTGTCTGAAAAACATCAAACAACGTCTGCAGAACTATAAATTCTATTAAAAAGTTTAGATAAACACTTATGCTTTTTTATTTCAGTTAACTTAAAAAGTTATAGAAATATCCAGTTCTTTCAGGCATCTTGTGCGTGTGTGATATGATTACATCATAGGCAGCGCATTCATTTAGAAAGTTAATCAAACTCACTGGAACTACCTGTCCATTAAACGCTTTTATGACAGAGAGCTCTGGAATACGTGATTCTGATTGGCCAATCGCTACATTTCATTGTCTGATATTCCCAGATAACAACTGCTCAAAACTAAAAACACATGGTAACCCGGAAGCTGCCAATCATTTTAACAGGTACAGTTTACTATTTCACAAAAATTACATCTAAATATGTATTTCAATAACATACTGTATATGTCAATATATTTACAAATGATTAAACCAAATGCCGCTTCCCATCGGGTCCTGATCACACTGTCGTGGTGTATTTTTGTGATAACAACCATCTGCCTGTATATGATCCCTTACTGAATGCACACCTTCCAGCCAATCAGAATCCAGTATTCAGTCAGACCATGGTACGAGAAATTATTATTTGAGCATTGTATTTAGGATTGTTATGCAATCCAGTTTTGTTGCAGATCACCTCACTTCAGTGTTGTTCAGTCCCACTCGGTTACAGTTGGCGTAAAGCGCTGGGTCTGGGAGCGGACATTCACGAGAGTCGGACGTGGTTCCGCCGTCCAGAATTACGGCTTCGCCATGTTTTCTCGTCCCAAGTCGATAGTCACCATCATTGTGCTCTTATTAAGGCGCTTCCTATCACTACTGAATAGATCCTCGCTTTGTTGTGTTCTATCTAGTGCTGTCAATCGATTAAAAAAATTAATCGGATTAATCACACATATTTTCTGTGATTAATCACGATTAATCACACATAACAATAATATTAAAAAATATACTTTTACATTTTAATAATTTCACATTTAATCTTCAAATTGATGTAGAAACAACATATTTCTATAACAGTGTCATTTTATGAAAGCTAACATTTTGATATTAGTACTGTAACTGATGTCTCTATTGAACTGATTATTTTAACATTAATTATAGCCATTCAACAGTAATTGAGAGCTATTATGTAAGAAATATACAGAAATTGAAGGACACTTTAAAGTCTTTAATGCTAAATTATAAATTAAATGCAGAAGAATTCTCATTAAAGCTATAAAAATCACATTGATTTCTTCTTTTATTTTGTTCTTTGATTAACTTTAGTGACAGGAGTCACAGCAGCACGTTTAAGAGCGCGGCCCCTTTAAGAGCCGTCTCAGTACGCAGATCTGACCGTCACCGCACTCCCATTTTCACAACTCTTTGCATTCATTTAAGATTTTATTTTACACTTTGAAGTCTGTGCTTAAGAAAATGCTAGACAAAACGGGCTTTCTGACATAATCTTGTGTGGTTTTATCCATTCAAGCACGAAAGAGAACTTAACACGGATGCGCTGTTTGACAGAGATTCACCGACGCAGTCGTTACTGTACACACCAGACTGGACCTCTCGTCGCGTTTTGCCGCGTCCCACAGTTTAGAAGCTGTCTATCTTCATTGAACGCGTCAAAGCAACTGTTTCAAATCGCGCTTAAGTGGTTTAAAAGCCTGTACACGAATACGAGCGTGATTAATGTAACGCTAGACAAAGAATGTCAAAACAAACAGATGCTGCGTTAATTGCGTTAAATATTTTCTCAACGCGTTAATTTGAAAAAAATGATCGCATGCGTTAACGCGTTAACGTTGACAGCCCTAGTTCTATCATATCCAGACAGCCCCTTACATCAGGTGCTTTCGGCGGTTGACAGGTCGTCATACTGGTTATTGTACCCCTAACTGGGCCATATAGTTATTTTCATCCAGACAAACCCTCATCTTAGGTGTTTTCTGTGATTCATGTGGCCATTCTGAATGTGAATTGATTCAGAGAGAAAATGTTTTCGCGTCCTTGTTATTTTGACATGTGGCTGGATTTGGTGGCGGTGCTGCCCTAGCTGCCTGATTCTGCCCTCTCTTGTCATGCTTTTTGAGCCTTGAGGCAGGATCATGACAGACCCACATGTTTTGTGTTCGTCACAACATTATATGCGTTCTCTCCGGTGTCTCGTCTCTAAGTCCCGCCCCCTCGTTAGCTTCCCCTTAGTGTATGATCCCAGTCACCTGCCCGTCACCCTCCCTGTGTAATCATCCCTCGTTAGTGTCCCCTATTTCATGCCCTCGTGTTTGCTGTCTTGGGCTGGTTCGTTTTGTATTACTCTGTGTTTCACGCCTTAGTAAGTTGCCACGTATATTGCTCTTGCCTGATCTTGTGTTTTTTTAGTGTTAGTCCTGTCTAAGTTTTATGTAGTTTAGTTAGTTACCCTGTTTGCCTGTTTTGTTCCCCTCGTGGGCGGTTTTGGTTTATGTTTTGATAGTCTTGTTCTCGTTTGTTCCCCCATCGTGGGTGTTTTGCTTTGTGTTTTGTATTAAAATCTTTGCAGCTGTCTGCACCTGGGTCCTCATTGCAAACCATGACATACACAGTTGGTACCGCGTGTTTGCCGTTGCTCGGTGTACTGCTTGTGGGACAGGTAGATATGGATCTGGCCGCGCCGGTCTCTTCTCTATAGCGCCGCTGGCTTGCTATGCTTCAACCGTTTCCCACATACGAGCTTACCCCTTTGCCTAAGGCGTCTACTTTGTACGAGCGGTCGCGTTGTGTTACTTCTGCTTGTTGGACAGTTGTCTCTGTCTTCTTTGTGTGCACGTTTTGCTGCCCTTATCATTTGTGTCATACTATAGCGCTGGTCGAGCACCATTCGCTTGATTTTGAGCTCTCTTACTGTGCTGTCGATTGGCCCATTAGTGAGATGTGCCGGACAGCCGCAAGTGCAGCTTTTATACAATAACGGTTCGCCCTATCTGATTAAGGTCACCGCTTCTCTTTAGCCGTTCCTATTGGGTCGGAACTTCGAGCTGTACACCGGCATGTGAGGGTAGTGTGAGGGAACGAGGACTGGTCGCATTGTCGCGACGCGTGTTGGATGCACTATGGAGCGTTGAGCCACTCCAGGAGGTGTTTTCATGCTCTTAATTTAATAGTGTGTGTATGGTGCATTACGAATGGCTACAACCCGGAGGGCTGTCCGTGTCAGTCCTTATGCTGCAGTGGCGAGAGTGCTACAGCATACTGTTTTTACTATGGCTGTTGTCGCGGCTATCGCTGCTTTTTATGCCTGAACGTTCAGTAGGAAGAGCAATGTAGTATTCAGATCTGTGAGGGTAACAGAACGGCAGACCCTTCGCCCTCTGTCCTCTGCTCCGGCCTGAGATTTTGCTTTGAGAGTACTGGCTCTCCCTCTGGTCGATCCGCTGCATGCGATCTGTTCGAGGAAGCTTCGATGTAAATATCCCCCACTTTCTGTTTTGCGCATAGGGGATTTACGACGCTCTCCATGTATGATGTTGAGTGTGGGCTCGGTGATAGTATGTCACATGTAGACCGCACGATTATGTGCCCATCACTCTGATTCAATATGGCTTCAGGAAAGGTAGAGAAGCAGGGATTACCCCATAGCGTTCTTACGCAATGTCTCGTTCCTGCTTCTCAGGGAACCGAGGTTACGACAGTAACCGGAGACGTTTTCCATGAGTTTTAGTTTATGGCCCCTAAACAAAACCTTGATTTCTTCCAAAATGTGGTGGGGACATGTCGCATCTGTCCCACCCACAAATTACACCCATAGAATTAAGGGTTTTTATTTCCAAAGTTGGCGCTTCCATCACTTGTTTCTGATGCGATACCTCAAAATGCACAGCTGAAAAAAGCACTTCTCAGAACAGCTTGTAACAGGCAATGTGATCAAAACACGCAGTAAACTCTTCATGTTGGTGGAAACGTCGTCATGACATGAGTCTAAACGTTTTTTGCAGTTGCAGCAATGCTGTAAATTCAGGACCTTCCACTCCAAGTTTATGTTGCTTGCTCAGTACCTGTAATATTTCCATCTGGCCAAACGCATCTGATCCAGAGAGCAAGAAGGAGTCAGCAGCCTTTATTATTCCGTAGGAGTCACTCGGAAAATGGCTGTTATTGCTACTAGCTAGCAAGGTTTAGTCAAAGATACTCAGTTTGTTAAGAATGCGCTGCAAAATTCTCCCAAGATGCGGGGTCACGTCACAGTCAGCGTCTGTTTGCGGATTGGTTGGCAGTCAGAATGTCGGCAGATGCTTTTGTTTTAACAAAAATCATTTCAAATTTAATTTACGTTTTAAATAACAAATATAGCAAGTAAACAACAATAGCCCAAGTTTAGAAAAACATTTTTTATTAGGACTATAAAAATGATTCTTCATCTGTTTTTTAGGTGTGCAGCTGCCACGGGCATTGCCATGGCTACGCCACTGTGTGTAAGGATGGGTAAATCTTAACCTTACTCTGATCACAGATATGGTGTGTTTGTATATGAATATACATGCTAGCCGTTTACTAGCCTTACACTAGAGTATAGAAGACATAAGCTGACTCTGGATCAGCAGCTGCAGGCATATTCATATTCTACACCAGGTGTTGTGGGCATGCACAGAGAAAACACATTTCCATACCATTTGTTGCGAATGTATTTGTAGACATATGGTTGCATTAAAAAACGTGGTTGTAATGAATAAAATGAATGTAAAGTGGCCAACAAATTAGACACCTTGTCAAATAGTTACAAATTGAGATTGTGTTGTGTTATAAGCATATAATACATGGCTTTTAGAATTAGACTTGAATGTTTAATGTTTGTTATTTTTGTTGTGACGCCACAATAGTGTGAAATAGTCTATATGTACATTATACTGTGTGTGCAAACCAATTCACCTGCAACCAATAAAAACAAGAAGACGCATCACGCCACATACCTGAGCAAACTAAAACGTCAAACAATTCAATACTAGCAAACAGACCAACATACAAAAGATCCTCCCAGACGATGAGGAAAAACGAAATGCGAAAATTCGAAATTCAATGACATGTTTCTACTAAAGATTGCTCTACTATAATCAGATGTCATGTGTTTATGCAACATGAATCATAGATTTGCATACCATTTACGATTCATCTGCTAAATATTTAAATAATAAATGAGAAAATCTCTCTTTCTCTTGACGTGACGGTTTCTGATGGCTGTCAGTCAGGTGGGTGGGGGTATTAGAGTCGCTCCCCACCATGCAGATTATGTGAGGCCGAGCAGCGAGTAAATGCTTTACTAACAAAGCGGCCAAAATGGCCTGTGTGTCCTCCTAGAAAACGATTAACTCTGTGAGCGAGCATCCACTGCCCATCCCACAACAGATGGGTGTTCGTCTGTGATCTGTGTAAGCAATTTTGCGCATGACTGCCACGTAATTTCTTAGGGTGACACCTCACGCTGGCTTTGGGTCTGTACTTTGACCTTGAAACTCCACAAATTTACGACTGTCTGTGCGGATCCTTTTAGGCCTGTTTGAGGAACACGAAGAGATGTAGCAGCGCAAGAATCAATCTGTCGTGAACATCACGTGATAATCATTTCACATGCTTTATGGCTGATGTCATTGATTCAGCGTGCAGACATGTTTATATATTCTCTGTGTGTGCTCACAATACTTAACAATGTATTAAAACTAATATTATAGTCATGAAAATGGCTTGCTTTTATTATTGTACTGTATACTTTACCCTTTTTAAATGACAAAAGGAGTAGAAATGATCTAACGCTAATATTACAAAAACATCATCGTAATTCTGTAGACATGGATCTACTATACAGTATATACGCAGTACTGTAGTGTATGTCTCAGAAGATGACTCAGACATCAGATTAACGATTAATCACATCCAGAATTTGTGTTTACATCATTTATGTCTGTGTAAGGTGCATATTAATTTTGTATTCATAAAAACATACTAGGGCTGTCAACATTAACGCATGCAATTCTTTTTTCAGATTAACACAACATCCGTTTTTTCTGTCATCATTGTCTAGCTGTCACGATCTCAGTTGGCGTTCCCCTGTTATTTTGGACTTTTAGGTTATTTCCTGTTTGCGTACCATGTTTGGAGTCTTTTGTAGTTTTTTTGTGTTAATTAGTTTCCCCAGGTGTTTCTTGTCTCTTTGTTATCCCTGTGTATTTAAGCCCTAGTGTTTCCTTGTTTGGTGTCGGTCTGTGTTTCATGCTTCGTTTTGTCTATGGATTACCTTGGTTTAGTTTTGTCTTGTATTATTTCATTAAATCTTTTACTGCACGTGGATCCGCTTCCTGCCTGGATTACTCAGTGTCACAGAAAAACACGACTACAAAAAAGACTACAAACATGGTACGCAAACAGGAAATAACCCAAAAGTCCAAAATAACAGGGGAACGCCAACTGAGATCGTGACACTAGCGTTACACTGTATAATCACGCTCTTATTCCTATAAAGGCCTTTAAACTATTAGTTCCGTCTGGTGTACACACGGGCTAAAGGCTGCGTCAGAATCTGTCCGACAGCACAGCACCAGAATTAACTTCTCTTTCGTGCTTGAATGAACAAAACCACCAAGATTATGCCAGAAAGCACATTTTGTCTAGGATTTTCGCAAGCACAGTCTTCAGCGAGTTGAAGAAAGTCTTAAATGAATGCAAGAGTAGTGAAAACAGGAAGCGCATTGGACCTGCTCAGAGCGGCAGCTCTTAAACGTGCTGCTGTGTCTCCTGTCACTAATGCTCATCAAAAACCAAAGAAAAGAAGAAATCAATGTGATTTTGTAGCTTCAATGAGGATTCTTCTGTACTTCATGTATTTACCAGTAAAGACTGTAAAGTGTTTGAAAACTTTATTTATTTTCTTTATATTATAAGTAAGGGCACACTTATTATAATGGGTTTGAAAAATAATATATTTAATAAAGACATCAGTTGCAATGCCAACAATATTAGAATGTTGGCTTTCATTCATAAAATGATGCTGTTAAAGAAATGTGTTGTTTCTACATTAATTTGGAGATAAAATGTGAAATTATTAGAATCACTGTTGCCCCACGTGGTTGATAAGCGGAATTGTCTGTATGCAGTGTCTTAAAAACTGTCGCAAAGATTTCCCGCTGGCAGCTCAATACACGTGAGTTTGTTTACTAAGCCGACGGACCCAGATACGTCGTTCAAAGTTTCAAACTATGTCCACCGATCAGGTAAAGTAGTCCGTGTTACCATGTTCTTCGTATATCAGTACAAAGATTTATGTATCGTAAGTAATCAACCCTACATGTTCGAAGCAAGGTTACCAACTTATTCTGGTAACTTTGGCCAAAAAAATATGTTATATTATGTTATTCATAAACTGTATATGTAACTGTTCTGTTTTTGAAATCAGTGTTTCATCTTCATTGCATACCACACGGGTGCCAACACTATGGGCTGTACTACAGGGCTATACTACAACCTCAAAGTAGACACGGGGGTAGCAGCTGATTGTTAGAAGTTAGCACAGAGCGTGCTAGCTACATGGAACATTTGTATTTACCCGAAACACAACGCATGGACTTGAATGTGTTTTGTAACCTATAGTACTTTTCTTTTGTTATTATATCGTAAGTCACTAAACACAATCGCGACCAGACGTTGTGTTTTGTGTAATATATGTAATAACTACAGTCAACTCGGTATGAAAACAGCGCATAGCATGTACATATATATAACGACAACATTAGCCTAATCAACGACTGAACTGTTCAACATTCACGTGGTTTACTGGTCTGAACAAAATAATCTGCTACTTTTTACCACAACACGTTAAGTGTGGTTGTTCAGTCTTCATTTACAAGCACTACACACATTCATGACGAGACACGACAACATGCTAGCTATCGACACCGGCAACCATATATTATCTCTCTGCTACCTTATGCTTATAAAGTGTGAACCGGTGTTGCTCCAATGACACAGACTAATAACATATACGTTCAAAAGTACAGGACAGTAACAAAAAATGTACAAATAACACTTACAAATCCAGGAGCAGGACCGCTAGGTCTCCATCCATTTTGCAACCCGTTGCCTCTTGCTGCTCGCGCCACCAAGTGTAAGCCCGTCCGATATTGATTTGTGACCGGCCTCGTGTCCGATCACTCTCTCGCTTTCTTTTCTTTGCTTCCTCCGACAAAACCCTCTTTGGTTTTTTGGCTGGCTCTGCCATGGTGATGTTTTGGTTCGTTTCGTCTTACTGTTAGCTCTGCTGTTGGCTAACTTCTCCCAGGCTACGAGTAAAACGTGACGTATGCTGTAAAGCAGGGGATAGGCGGGGCTTGTACCGGCCCGAACACCAAAGTTACAAGTGTAATTTCAGCCGATAGGAGGCTGCTCAGGTAGCAACGGCAGTAAAATTCGTCCAGTTAAAAGTTGACCTACCACTAAAATAATTTTAGAGACATTATTTTAATGTCAAAAAGTTGCTCGTTGTTGCTTTAAGTGTTAACGCGGTGTCTTCTGACATTCTGACACTTCATAAACCCTTTTGACGAGTCTGCAGCAGGCACATATTTTGACATGATGCGTGATGCACATAGGTTCACGTGAAGCGCTGAACACATATGTTGAATTCCTGCTTGCCCTGAAGAGGAGGCACTGATCGCCACTGACATACAGGCATATACTGTCATTACGGCAGCGGTGGTTTAAGCGCATCCTGTCATAATAAAGGTCTCACACACACACACGCCCATACGCACAGAGTAAACACACCTTCCATTGTAATGCTCTGTCAAAAGCTGCCAGAATATGCAGCGCTGTTGGGTGGACATGTGCCCCTGCACATAACTCATCACACCAAACCTGGCGGCGTGGAGAAATATGATTGCCGACAACGTCTGCTCTCCGCCGCCTCTCAGCTGACACAATGCAACGTGTGTCTGCTGCTCTGATTGTTCAGAGAGGTGGAGTGATTCGGGGAGGACATGACACCAGGTTGGTTCCTCAGGTAGAGATCAACTCTCATTACCTGGAGAACTGACACCGCGGCCCTTCTGCCTCAGGAAATGCTTCAAAACGCTTGACTCCTCTGCTGAGGCTGTGCCGCTGACTGTTTGCGCCGGGAATAGGATGATCTTGCTCAAACATTACACTGATGAATCGCTGAAGGTTTCCAGGTATGTTGACTATGGAATGGGTCAACACACGGCAGGATTTGTAGACACTGATCTTGATGTTTAAAAGTCAGGATTTTCTACCTGTTTTTCTCTTGTTTTCTCTTTTTAATTCAATTATGCTAACCCTAACTATGCCTACTAGAAAATAAGAAAAGGGTCCGCTGTCTTACCATACATTCAAGTTCCTCAGAGCTTTTGGTCTGCGTTGGCATAATAACATCATGCAGTTGAATCTGCATCTCAGCATCCCTCCCTCTCTTATTCATGCATACACTGTAAGCTGGAGAAACAGAAATATACTGTCAGTTTTTTTCTTTGTAAAATTACAGTATATATATTAAATTGTTTTCCCCGTTTCTCTTGTAATTTTTTTTTTCTGTAATTTTACCGTTTTGGCCACATTTCAGAAATAAACTGTAAAAAAAGAAAGAAATCTTTTTAAAATATTGAAATTTTCTTTATTTCTGAAATCTTCAGAAATAAACTGTAAAACAACAGTTTTTCCTTTTTTTCATGTAACATTGTGGTGTTTTTCTGTAATTTTACTATAAAATCTTTTAAAAAAATAACAGAAAAATTCTGTAGTATTACGTTTTTTTTACAGTGTACAGTTTTGCTGTACATATGATACACCTTGTCCTAAAAAATCCCCAAAAGTCTTTAGTCATTGCAAAAACAGTAAAATAGTCCATTTTTCAGGGTTTCTCACCCTTCTACTTTAATACTCTTTGGTTTATTCCCTTCTTCTGAAAACATCAGAGAGCTTAAGTAGTGCTCAAAGCCATTATCCAAGCTTCTCTACCTGCCCTTTAAAGAGCAGAGACAGGCCTTTACACCGTCTGCTGTTCATGTACGGCCCCTGTGGCCCAGCGTGTTACAGAGACATGACGACATGTGTGTGCGCGCTTCTCTTTCTGACAGTCAGAGAGCCCTGAGGTAAACAAACAAAGACGGCAACATAGCAAGCAAGATTCAGAGCTCTGCGCTCTCTTCTTAATGCAACGAAGGCAAACAAGCAAGACCGCTGGACTTTCTTCTCTATCCAGGCCAATAGTGTGACTTAAAGAAATAGTTCACAAAAACTGTGAACACTCATGTTTTCATCCTCACATTGCCAACATAATGCTCTTTTCCATGCAATGAAATCATTGGGTCTCATTCACTAAGCATGCGTATTGTGTTCACGAACAAATCATGATTCAATAAAATGTATTGTAAATATAAGAAAAAAGATAGGAGTAAACATTGTTTTTTCGAGTTGCCAGGTCTCATTATTTCTGGCTTTATAATGAGGCTGACACATCGAAGAGTCTGTCCGGCAGATGGGGAGTTCGGGGGTCGCACGCGGCCGCGGGATGAGAATTAGATTGGCACATCAGATCTGTCCCTCCTGTGATTTTATGAGGTCGACTCAATTATGTGATGACCCCGGGTAATTATTCAATTCACAAAGTTAATAAACACTGGAGGGGATCTCCTGACAGCCCGCAGTGCAACTTTGTCACTTGCAATTCAAATTACAGCGGGACTCCAAGGTACAAGACACTGAAAATAGACGACAGGTAATGATCTATTGCTTTGGAGAGAGAGTGCTGACTTTGTCAAGGGGGCTGGGGATAGAGGCCGGGTTTATTTAGTCACTTATTTTTCATGCCTGCGCTCAAAACAACTGCAAGAACAAAAGAAAGCAGCGCTCTTGAATTACTGTGGGAGCTGGCACTCTTGTTTCTGCTCGTACGCTTGAAGTCGCTTTCCTCCGATGAAAGAAACAGGCAGATTAGACTGTGACTCCGCATAGCGAACAGCAGGCGCACATACACACAGCCGCTAAATGGCGATTCATTTCAGTTCATTTCCAGCGATTAAAATGGTTGGATCACTAGCATGCGCAGTAGTTGCTTTTCATTTTGTTAGCTGTGGAACTGAAATAGGATTTTTACTGTCTAAAATCCAAAATTGACTGCAGCACCACAAAAGTATTTAGGGGCCCAAGCACGATACTCAGACGCGTCTGAACATGTCTGTCGGACACTAGGTGGCGCTCTAATGAGATCATTTGGTAACACTTTACAATAATGTGCTATTAGTTAACATTAGATAACAGTTACGTTTTTCAGCTTTTATTAATCCTTGTCAATGTTAGTTCATGTCGATACAGCTATTCATGTTAGTTCGTGGTGCATTAACTAATGTTAACAGTGACAACATTTGATTTTAATAATGTATTAGTAAATGCTGAAATTCACATGAATGAATATCAATAAGTGCTTGTTAGTTTATGTTAGCTAATGTATTAACGAATGGTTAACAAATAGCACCTTATTGTAAAGTGTTACCGATCATTTTTACATTTTACTCAATATCACGGAATCCTTGAGTAATACAAACTGTAATCTGCAAAACATATATCTCCAATTTCATTTCCGTTTATGAAACTTTACTGACATTTTCAATTGTCCAAAAATCTACTTTTTCAAATACCATTTCCCTAATACGTTCGAAACGTAGCATACATCATTAAGTTGTCCAAAAGTTGTCAAAAGATAGTAAGTCAGTCAAACCAATTAGCAGATATAAGCCAGTGAAATCTGTGGTTGTAACCCATTAACTAATGAACCAATTAGACAATATCTTCTAAATGCAAAGTCCAAGCTTATGAATCTTGGTACACAGGCAAGTGAAAGTTTGGCATATTTCTCCATTGGGGGTGCTACCACAGAAAGTCTCTAATAACACATCCTTTAACATCATGATTAATTAATTAGCAGACTTTTCCAAAAACTTCTTGTTCATGTTTATATGATCAAAACCGTGAATACTTATGTTTTGAGAAATCCCGCCCAACACAGGTAATCTACTGTATATAGTCATGGTAAACAACATTAAAGATTGTGACGTCAATACCGTCCGCGAACTATAGTGCGTCTCTAGAGGTTAAAACTGTCATGAAAAACTGAACCAAACATGATGTACAGTATAAATTAAACAAAAACATTCAAAACAGTGAGAAGTGCGAGAAGAAACTCAACCACACACATTCTATATAGTAGTGCTCTATGTACAGGCACTATTATTTATTTTTGTAGAGAAGTGTCTATCAGTGTTCCATTTCTCTTCTTTTCTGCAATGGAACTGCAAGTTGGTTTCTGTATGCACAACTCTTTTAAGCGATCTGCGAAGTTGGACAGTTTCTGGCCTTTCTGAAACGTAGAGTGTAACTTGTTGTATGCTGTGATGGCAGCCTTATCAACAATAGTTTTTCTGTCCACTCCACACTTTTGATATGCCTCAGTTTTGGTTGCTCCTTTTGACATGTAGCACAGTACCTTTTTGTATCTTGCAATGGCTTGCTCTGGTAGAAATACTCACAAAGAACACAATCAGGGATTAAAGGATGTCATTGTTGGATTTTAATAATATACAATGAATGAGTGCGTTTACATGCACAGTCTTACTGAAATCTGCATTTCTTTCCAAGGCTGTTTTACACCATGATTCTGGTTTCAAATCAAATGCATCAAATAAACTGCCTGTTAAAAGGTCAAACAGGCAGAGGTGTGAAGAGATGGGGATGAGATAGACAAACATGGAGAAGAAGACATGAGGGTGTTTGGTCAACCCGTTCTCACTCCCGCCTCGTCACATATTTCCGCTCGGTCAGCGCCCCACAGCGTCACTTTTGAACGCGCAGGGTACTTTGGCGTCGTTTTTCGACGAACAGGGAACTGCGTTGCTGTTTGCTAAATGCCCCAGACCGAGATGCGTGCAATTCTTAGCATTTCATAATTATTTATACCCTAACCACTTCTCAGCCATATAAAACACAGCACGCGAATAAAAGTACAGTCACAGGTATTTATTGCACAAATTGACCAAAAGCATTACAAAAGATAACAAACAACTCGTTTCGTAGAATTTTTGCACCGAAGCCGTACGATAACTTTACATGAAGATGCCGCGCTTGTCCGTGAATGCATGAGGTCGGCTCCCATTCAAACGATAAACCGGAACAGCTAGATGCAGTTGGTCGCGGGAGCCAATACCGTTTCACGTTTAAAACCAACGAAATGACGCGATCGGTCACGAGACACGGGAGAGCCAATGGCATCGTAGCTGACATAACTTCGTCTGGCGGCAATATTTGAACGTCGTTCTTCACTGGATTTGAGATTTACGGCGGACGGTGATCGCTTTCGCATCTGTTCCTCATACAAATCGATCGTTTCGCGTTGGTACCCTTGGAATATCTGCATTTTTGAACGACACTGTGACTGCTTGTATTATGTGTTTTATATTACGATAAATTACTTGCTCAAACTGTGTGAATAGCGTCATTAACGCAATTATCCTGGCCATTAAACTTAAATGAAACCCCGAAACATCATCATTGCAAATTATGTATATCTGATATACATTTTCATAATGACGGTAAAATTCGCGTGCCCTGAACCAAAGGGGTACCCTGAGCGTTCAAAAGTGACACCGAAGGGCGCTGACCGAGCGTAAATATGTGACGAGTCGGGAGTGAGGATGTGTTGGTTTTGTATGCTGGCTGTAAGGGGAAAGAGGACAGGACACATCACGTTCGACAGGGATCTTAAAGTTGCAGAGAACTGGCCGTTTTTATTGTTTTATACTATTGTCTGATGTCTACTTATGACGTTCGCCTGGTTTTTACATTCGAAAACATCAGAATCAATAAGTAATAGGCTATTTTCTACCCTGGTTTTGAGGCCGGCTGGAGAAACGCTGGGTTTTTAAGGGCGGGCCGCATAGAAGACTTGGAAGTAGGGATGTAACGATTCACCGTGAGCCGGTTGAAAATCGGTTGTAATGAGCAACGATTCAAATCGGTTGAGGCTTGAACTGAATTGCTATACATTTTTTGAACAGCAGGGGCCGCTATTTTCACTGCAAATCTAAACGTGGATGCTGATATTTCATAAATGCAAAAAAATCCAAGAAAAGCTCAGACAGTATTAGTTTGTTTATATTAAAGAGACTTTTTCTATTATTAATTTGTTATAAAATTGCAGTTTAGTTTTGTTATTTGAAATAAAACATTATTTTATCATACAAAGAAACGTGAAGCATTTAAGAAATAATGCAAGGGAAGTTGTTCATTTCTAATTTGTTTCAACTCATTTTTTCAAAATAAATCGTGAGTAAATCGTGACTAAATCGCATCGTGAGATCAGAATCGTGACTCGCATCGCATCGTGAGCTGAGTGAATCGTTACATCCCTACTTGGAAGTAAACGCCCACTGCTGTGATTGGATAGCAGCTTGCGTAGTTGACTTAGTTGACTTGACGTAGTTTGTGCCTTCTGTGAATTTGGTTAGAGACGTAACGTGATTTTACTCAAATTTACAGACTTATTTCCCGGATGTGATGGCAAGGGTTTGCGTATAGTTTGTATAGCCTATAGTTGTGTTTAGTGATATATGACCGTACATGTCAGCATTTAAGACCCGCGAACCGGACAGAAGATCACCGCGATCACGGGTCTCAAATGTTACAGTTTTCATGATAAACAAACAAACGGTAGACTCCCGTCCAAAATGACCCAGCACCAGAAATAATATCAAAACACTTCGAAACACTTCAAAACAGCCTCCATTATTCGCAAACGGTGGATAAAACCTTGAAAAATGATATATGAGCCCGCCAAATCACAGAGATGCCGATTACAATTATTACAAATGACCAGAGGTCCCCAGGTAATACTATCAGGGCATTTCAAGCAATAGTGACACATAGTACAAATATGTTTTACTCACATAAGATTGCTGCGCCATTCCTATCGGATCCAACATTGACGGCACAGCACTGCTTTTCATTTGAGTCTCTCCGCAAAGACTTGTTCAAGGAATCCTCTGAGAAATGAAGCGAACAAACGCTCAATGTTTTCCCCACGTGAGCTGGAACGTCTTTAAAAATGAACTTCAAGCACGCATTCCTACTGTCGGAATCCAAAGGAAGGTTATGCAGCCACTGTGTTCTTCCACAACCATGACAATATTTTGCGATCTTTAACGACATGATGCTTACACTCGCTCTATCTGGTTCTGTGCAGCTCGTGTTCAGTACTGTCATGCGCGAACCAGTGGGCGGGGCTAGAGAAGTAGGCGTTGATATTCTTCTGTGGAGGCGGTGTTCAACCTAGATAGGTGCATTCCAGAACCTGCCGTTCGCTGAGCCTGGTGTCAATAACAGTTGTTATTTCAGTAACAAGGACGTTTTCAGGTCTGACACTTACAGGATGTTCGCTTGAATACGATTCCCTCTTATATAACAAAAGCTCGGGTTAAAATTGTGGTCCTAGTTCACTGCACCTTTAAGTGATGAAGGGAGGTCATACAGGAAAGCTTTAACTACACACATTACTGTGGAGTTTATATAGACCCAAAACTCACGCTCATGGAATCCGCAAACGCGCATAATGATAATGAAAGCTGCTCCGCGCAGGCGCATTTCTGCTCCGCGAGCAAAAACTCAGTCCGTGAGCAGAGCCTTTTATGGAGCCTTTTAGAGCAGTGGTCACCAACCCTGCTCCTGGAGATCGACTGTCCTGAAGATTTCAGCTCTAACCCCAATCAAACACACCTGAACTATCTAATCGAGGTGTTCAGGTTTGCTTGATAATTACAGACAGGTGTGCTGAAGCAGGGTTGGAGCTGCAGTCTGCAGGATGGTCGATCTCGAGGAGCAGGGTTGGTGACCATTGTTTTAGATCCTTATATTTTACAGTCCGCGAGCAGAGGACTGCAGAGCGCGATTCTCTCTATGCTCTCGCAACTGCTCAACACTTGCTCGCTCGTTGAGTTGACTTCTGAGACTTGAGGCGGGAGAATGGCAGATGTCTCCGCTCATTTGATTGGTAACTTTAACATGCACTCACCTACATGCAGTCACCTACAGATTACATGTCTTACTACCGAATGATTATTGTAATACCTTGCCTTAGCTATGCGTTAGTATTTTAGTAAGTGACATTTTGAATTCGTACATCTGTCAACAAAAATTATGCTATATAATATAGCAGTTAAACTTACATGTCATGTATGACCTATGTAAAAACATACTATAATAATATAATTAAATGTCTTAATAGTCATTCAATTTGAGTTATCTAATATCTGTTTACTGGCATAGCCCGTTTTAATAAACAAACAAATAAAGCAAAACAAATAAATTATTTAAATTAAATTTTAGAGAGTACATCACATTGTAATTTATAATAACTTGTGCTTTGAGTTCTACTGTTGTAGCCATTTATTAATTCTCATTTTATAACAATTTCATGAAAACTATTGGCAATACAAAAGCAATTATGAATACACTTATCACACTATTTATTTCTAACTTCCTGTCAAGATGCCAAATATGTAGATCCAAAGCCAAGGGCATACATAACACTGTAACCTAAGTTTAAAAATGGAAAAAAGTATCGTGTTATGCCAAATTAAGACGTCTGTACACAGGTAAGATACAGGTTGGAGACTGTAGGTGAGTGCATGTTAAAAGTGACCAATCAAAGGATAGGAGAAGTCTGCCATTGTCCCGCCTCCAAAGTCTCAGAAGTCAATTCGACGAGCGAGCAAGTGTTGAGCAGTTGCGAGAGCATAGAGAGAATTGCGCGCGCTTCTCATAAAAGGCTCTGCTCACGGACTGAGTTTTTGCACACGGAGCAGAAATGCACTCTCGCGAGGATTCTTTTCCGTGCACGGACACTGTTTATGCTCGTGGAACTGTTCTGCGTGCTTAAATGACACGCGCGCGAGTTTTGGGAATGAATAAACTCCATACATACACTGTCAATCATAGCAGATGATTGGTCAACCCTAATCATGAGGGCCACTCCCAGAACATAGAAAGGGCGTGGTCAACACACATAAACAGTTTGAGAGGACACATCGGCTTGGATTCAAGTACAGCATGGTCCCCCAACGGAAGTTTGCTGAAAGATGTCAGAAAGCAATACAGAGTTTGATTATGTAGCATATGTTCACAACTGTGCTTTATAACTGTTTAACCATCATGTTTGGTTCAGTTTTTATAACGGTGTTGAACAGGTTTCTTAAAACATGAATGACAGAAGCGCTTACATTAAAGAATGTTTGACCAGATCTGATTTTGTCTACTAGTGGGTGTAGACTGTTTGGGTGATGCAGGCAGAAAACACTGTGTGATTCATGTTCATCTGTCGTGTGATATATTGAAGCTTCTCGGTGTGTAAGGCTTAACAATGATGGAAGACAGATTTGATATCAGAAATATTGGATGTGGAGCTACAGTATCAGATATGTCATTGAAGGAGATCTGGTGGCCCGAGGCATGACGCTTACCCTGAATTACTTCCATTAAAATCCCTCTCAGTTTTAATCATTTAAGCAAAGGTGTGTGATAGATTTAAACGAATGACATCTTTGAGCTCGTTCTCATTCCATAGCTCATGAAAACCTAATTGAACATCATCTTGTTACTCATTCTTAAGTTGTTCGCGGATGGCACTGAGCTATGAAGGTAAGTCACAGACACAGATGTTATGTGCTGACACATGAACCTTTGAAGAAGGGTGAAGACTTTAACAAATGACAAAATCCTTGTAAAAAGGTGATAACTTAAAATCAACAATCTCAAGTCTTTGAGCACACATTTTTCACAATGTCAGGCATGAAGTCGATCAGTAGACTTCAGCTTATCTTTGTGTTAAAATAGCCAGCACATCTACAGAAGGCCATTAAAAAATGACCAATAAACTTTCATCAGGACAATCAAAGCTTTCCATAAGAACCCCAACAAATCACTGTGAATGGAAATCACTTGATCAGTAAAAAAACATCAGTTCATCTTATACAGCCACAACTAGATTATCGCAGCACAGATCTTTGTTTTACGCACACATATATCCAGGCAGTAGGAACTCCCGTCTTTACATTATTTGTATTCATTTTTTTCAGTTACTGCATAATGGAGGCATGGCCTTGTGGTTTGTGCATGGGCTCAGTGAAACGGATTTAGCTGAGTCTATGCTTCTCAACATCCTTGTTGGTTTCCGATGACCCTGACTGATAATAAATGAGAAAGACCATAAGGGGAATTCACAGGGGAACCACTGGGGGGAGTGTAACTCCTAGGAGTCCACCCCTAGTACCAAGAATTTGGTTTCGGAAAATTCTTCATAGCCCTGGATAACTTCGCTGGTGTGTGTGCACACACGCATGTTTGGTGAGAAATATATGTTATATATATATATATACATACACTCTTAAAAAAAGGTGCGTCAAAGTGGTGACCGCACTAAGAATGATTCTCTCTTGTCCTCTTTTCTACTAATATCCCTGTGGTAAAAGTCACTTTCAGAACAAGATTAACACTTTAAACACCCATCAACTATTCTCAACCTTCTCTTCCAATACCTTGCATTATCTTGCTAAATCTCTTACAGAACAACCGTCTGCACAGTCAACAATCTGGTTTCTAGAAAGGACAGTCTATTAAGAATGTTCTCTTGCCTGTTGTTGAAAACCTACAGCAAGCAAGAGCAAACTCCATGTCATCTGTTCTTATTCTCTGGAATTTCACATTTTAGAAGAAATTCCAATAATAAAGTGAAATTGGAATTCTTCTACTTTACTAATTTGACACAGGGAACCACCAGATTACCGTCCACCCTCTCCAACCTGGGAATCACTAGAACTGGATCAATACATATCTCACAAGCAGATCATTCAAGGCAGGGATCTCCAACCCTGCTCCTGGAGAGCTACTGTCCTGCAGCCTGCAGCTCCAACACACCTGTCTGTCATTATCAAGCAACCCTGAACACCTTGATTAGCCGCGTCAGCTGTGTTTGATAGGGATTTCAGCTGAAATCTTCTGGACGGTAGCTGTCCAGGAACAGGGTTGGAGACCTCTGATTTAAAGTAATCTGGAGAGGCATAGAGATCACACCAGCTGACCACTGGGGTTCCTTAGGGATCAGTTCTTCTTTCTCACCTCTTCTCAATATACACTACCAACTACTCAGTTATCAAATCTCAATCCAATAGACACATTTGCAGCAACTGTGTGATGCTGTCATGTCAATATGGAGTGTTTCCAACACCTTGTTAAATCTAAGACACCAAGGATTAAGGCAGTTCTGAAGACAAATGGGTTCCAACCCGGAACTAGCAAGGTATACCTAATAAAGTGGCCGGTGAGTGTATAATGGCTCATGATATGTTGTTCTTACATATATTGTTAGAAATATTCAAAAACAGTACATTTTGATAATTTATTATTTTTTAAAGTCTATCATAATTATGAGCGAAGAGATTCACAAGACATACTGACACAGATTCTTTCTAATAAAAACTTATAAAAATTGTTTTTATACAAATTTCTAAATATTAAAAATGTGGCAAGCATCACAAGACAGCAACAGCAACAGTAAACCAGACACTGTTTTAAAGAAAGGTGAGGTTTCCATTCAGTAGAAGTATTGAAAATACTTTGGTCTTAAGACCAAAGCAGTGTTTTGATAGAAACGGCTAGTACCCGCTTATCTGTCTGACCTAATTAATGTTTATGAGCCAAGCTGTTATGTGTCCACCCCCTTTTTAGATCGTTTCTAGGGCCCAAGGCAAAAGTGTCAGAATTCATATGAGAACCATGAGCGATCTGCTGAAGTCTAGAAGAATACATACAGTATGTGTTTGTTCTGCATTCTTCATCTGTGCCTGTGTTTCTAGTCACTGAAATCATGTTCTGGTTAGCACATGGCATCAGTTATCTGCTCTACATGACCATCCTGCTCGAGGTGAATGGTCATTATGTCAGAATCCGATTCATTTTAACACTTTAATATTAATAACACCTTTTTTTTAAAAAAAGCGACACATCCTATTTTAATGCAACTGTCATCGAACACTGTTTCCTTTTCATGTTTGTTTGTGTGATGTTCTTTATGTGCTTCTTTTCAACCTACGGTAAACGGCAGTAAAGTGCAAGTGTGTAATTCATCTGAAGTCCCATTAAATTCAGGATATGTCCAATTTCTGTCCAAATGGAGACATCTTTCAATTAGACAGGCACTGTGCATGTGTCAGTGAAGCAAATATGCTTTTATATAGCATAAAGCCTGTCCTGCTTTACATCCGAGGAGATCCCTGGCAGGGAGGAGAGGACCATTTGTTCTAGTCGCAGCCTTTCCAAGCTCGTCCTCCACAAATCATTGAGGAAAAAAAGGAGTGTAAAGTAAACCTCCATCATGGGAGGCAAAAGTAGCTTTTAAGGTGTGACAAAGCCTCTGTTAATGGAGGTTATCCATCCTGGGCTTTCAAAATGTCACATTCCTGCCTTGTTCATTTGCATAACCTCTAAAGCATCCCCGCAAGTGGGAGTGCATTGATTTAGTCGCCGCCTTACAAGGTACTTGCCTTGTTGACACGGCCGACTCCATCAGAGTTAAGGCAGTCGCTAATCCACTGAGCGTGACTCGACAGCAGATGCTCCAGCAGCTCCGCACCTATCCGCCCGCCGCCTCGCGCTAAACATCCATAGCTTAACGTTGTGAGAAATAAACAAGCGTGCGGGCCGATTACTGGCTGGAGATCTCTTGCTGTGCTTTTAGTGATGGCAGACGTTGGCCAGTCGTTCTAGTGAAACGTCCTTCAAGCCAAACGTATTTTAGAAACACATTGTAACCAGGCATTTGTTTTTTAGAAAATTTTGCATGTTTTTTAACGCTTTTCATGTGTATTATCTGACAAATAGTTAATAGTGACAAACCTGTTTCTTCTGGTGTGTTTTTTTCATATGACAGTAGTGTTAACAGCCATCAGTGAACATGCCTTCATGACTGTGTCGTGTATTTATAAAGTGCATTTTTACATTGAACTGAATACCATTGTTTAATCTGTTTCGGACACTCTCTTGGACAAAAATGAAAAGAAACAGTTTACAAGTAGTATTTTTGACCACAGAGGTTTTTCATGTCATGTGACCATGTGACTTTACATTTGGTTGCAGATAGAATTTACAGCAACTCATTAGTAGACAAATTTCAAAATAGCAAGTTGAAATCATTTCACCAGCTAGTTAGATTAAATTTAAAAATATAATTTGTGTAACAGTAACATTGAGGACTTTTCCTATCATTGCTATACGGATGATACACAACTCCACCTGTCATTTCATCCTGACGATCCGACTGTTTCTGCATGCATTTCAGCATGCCTAGCCGACATCTCGCTCTGGATGAAGGACCATCACCTGCAGCTGAACCTTGCTAAAACAGAACAGCTTGTAATCCCGTCCGACCCTAAGATCCATCACATCTTCTCCATTCAACTGGGCTCATCAACCATCACATCTTCCAGAACAGCCAGAAACCTGGGAGTGGTGATCGATGATCGGCTTAACTTCACTGATCATGTTGCCAGCACCACCCGGTCCTGTAGATTCATCCTCTACAATATCAGGAAAATTAGACCTTTCTTATCCGAGCATGCTACACAAGTCCTATTCCAGGCTCTTGTTCTGTCCAGACTGGACTATTGCAATGCGCTACTGGCTGGACTTCCAGCTTGCACAACCAAACCTCTACAGATGATCCAGAATGCAGCGGCAAGAGTGGTCTTCAATGAACCGAAGAGAGCGCACGTCACTCCTCTCTTCATTAAGTTACATTGGCTCCCTATAGTCGCTCTCATCAAATTCAAGACTCTGCTCCTGGCCTACAAGACCACCACTGGTTCAGCAGCCCCTTACCTTCACTCGCTAATGCAGACTTATGAACCCGCCAGATCCCTACGCTCTGCAAACGAACCACGTCTTGTGGTGCCATCCCAAAAAGGTAAAAGATCTCTCTCACGTACCTTCTCGGGATCGGTTAAACATTTATGGAATGATCTGCCCGCTGCTACAGGATCAGCAGATTCTGTATCCATCTTTAAGAACCGTCTGAAAACACATCTCTTCCTTCAACACCTGACTGATCAGTTCAGTTCTGAGTTTTCTTTTATTGCACTTATGCTTTTTGTTGTCCTTGTGTTGTTCCAATCGCTACCATTGTTTCCCTCATCTGTAAGTCGCTGTGGATAAAAGGTCTTCTTCCATGCTCAAAAAGCGACGGATGGTGCGATCAGAAACTGACGTACCTTCACGTTGGAGTTCAGCTTGTATCTTTTTGGCAGTTATCCTTGGTTCTTTTTCTACCATTCGCACTATCCTTCTGTTCAATCCTGGGGTGGATTTTCCTCTTGCGTCCGCGCCCAGGGAGGTTGGCTACAATTCCATGGACCTTAAACTTCTTAATAATATTTGCAACTGTTGTCATAGGAACATCGAGCTGTTTGAAGATGGTCTTGTCTTTACCATGCTTGTCTATTATTTTCTTTCTGAGCTCCTCAGTAAACTCTCTCCTTTACTTTCTCTGGTCCATGTTCAGTGTGGTGCACACAATGACACCAAACAGCACAGTGACTACTTTTCTCTGTTTAAATAGGCTGAATGACTGATTACAAGATTGGATACATGTGTGATACTAATTAAAGAAACTAATTAGTTTGAAATATCACTATAATCCAATTATGTATGATCTTTTCTAAGGGGTACCAACAAATGTGTCCAGTTCATTTTAGAATATCTTTGTAGAATATGCAATAATTCATCTCTTTCCACAGCTTCTTTGCTTTATTCTATGACATACCAAAGGCATGCAAGTATACATGATACAATAGCTTTTAATTTCATCACTCTTCAGAAGGAATGAAGCGTTATTTCAATGAGCTGTAAGGGTACCAACAGATTTGAGCACGTCTGTAGTAGGCAAAAATGAGTATGAGTTATGAACAGAGGTGGACAGTAACGAAGTAAATTTGCCTGAGTACTGTACTTAAGTACACTTTNTGCTTCAGAGGCATAAGGTATACGACAATAAAACAATGCACAACTGACATAAAGGACATTTACTTTTAATACTTAAGTACGTTTAAAAGCATGTACTTCTGTACTTTTACTTAAGTAAGAATCTGTCTTTACAACTTTTACTTGTAGTGGAGTAATATTTGACCAGTAGTATCTGTACTTTCACTCAAGTAAGGAAGTTGTGTACTTCGTCCACCTCTGGTTATGAATAGTCCAAAACCCATGAAATGTCCTAAACCTCAGTATGCAAAAAACAGTATGCGAGAAATACCCGGATGGTCTACTACTTCTGCCGAGATTGGTGAGTGCGGATCGGAAGGACACTTCTCTATCCCATGATGCCACGGGAGCTGAGCAACGGTCATATTTCAAAAGTAAACCAAATAAATATAGCTGAAAACTTTAAGGCGGACGTCCATTTTTAATGTAAGAGCCAATAAATTTCTCGTGACTAAATGATGTTATTATCAATGCTCACGTGTAGGTTGTTGTTAATACGTCATAGGTCAAAGAGCATACGGGTCACATGATCATAAAACATGGCGGAAGCAGTATTTCCCAAATGTATTCATACACCTCCCACTCATACTATAAAGCACGTACTGGTAGGTAGGTACTTATTCAACATCGCAACACAGGAAACAGGAACTCAAGAGGTACAAATTAAAAGTCCACAAAAACTAACATGAACACGTGACATTAGTACTGTAGAAGTTCTAAATGGTTGTACAAGATCCCACCAAAGATGAGCTGTGCAGTACAGGAGAACAGTGTTGGCCTTGCTTTCTCCTGTAGTCACTTTATACAATTCTTGAAACAGGTCTAATTGTCACTTTTGTGTGTATGTGCTGGGGCAGTTTGGTCCAATTCCTTTTAGAGTTACTAAAACTTAACCCCTTCAGTTAAAGAAACAATGATTAAATCAGTGAGCTGAACCAACAACCAAATCAGTTCCATCTGTGAATGAATCATTCAGTTTTCTCACTGGGATTCTCCAATATTCACTGAAATAAACTGACTCAAACAAATGATTCACTCGTGAATGTCATGAACTCACCCAAGAGAAGAGGGGGTAAACGATAATCAATCTTTTTGCACTTCTGCCCTGGATATGTCCTAATAAAACTGCCCTAACAACAACACTAAACCAGCACTCCATAACATCTGGCTACCAACAGCATGTGCTGGACAATTTCTTCATTTTTTTAGAACTGCAATAAAACATTTTAAACAGGATGGCATTCATCCAATGATGCTCATTTGAGCTACACCCACACTCGTCTTGGCAAATAAGAAGGATGATGCCCGTAGACAGAACTCTGTCCCACTCTCGGTAACAGATCCAACACCACCCTTCTTCCCCTTATGCATGTTCACCAAGTTTGTATTTAGCTGTAATGACAAGTCAAGTCAATCTGATCACCAGAGATCAGAGCTCGAATAGGGAGGCGCTGCATCCAGATGAAAATATTTTAACTTTTCAGAATGTTGCAGGCAGATAAGGTCATGTGACAAGAACCAACCGACCAACATGGACAAGCTCAGTGAAGATGGAGACACAGATGATCACAGCATAAATAAATCCAGTAGCAGAGTTATTGCGAGGTATTTTCATATAATCCATATATCTTCGTTAATAACTCCTCAACTTAATGGCAGGCTTGGCCCATGGTTACTTAGCAACGGCAGACGCCTGGAGAGAGCAAGCTCCCAAATCCTTTGGAATAAAGGAGAAAGTGGTGCGGCTCACATTTTCTGTATGGTTTTAAATGCAAATTGTGAACGGCCCCTTACACTCAAAAAATGTAGTACATTTTAAAGCTGTGAAATCAGTCAAATTTACTTTTTTAATTAAGTAAATGTAAGTTAAAAATATAAATAACTCTAAGTGAGTCAATTATTTCTATTAGAATTCACTAAAATGTTAAGAGTATATTAAAAATATAATTTGTTAATTGAATACTTATTTCTTTTGATTATGTAAATGTTAGAGAAATTACCCGTTGGATTTTAAATCATTTTTTAATATGTCCCACTTAAAATGATCACAGATATTTCACCCAAAAATGAAAATTCTGTCATCATTTACTCACCCTCATGTAATTTCATACCTGTATAAATGACTTTGTTCTGATAAACAGAGAAAGATATTTGGAAGAATGTGAGTCATTTTCAGTTCCAAAACATCATTGATTACCATAGTAGGAAAAATTAAATGGTAGTCAAAGGTGCCCGAGACCCAGAAGTTTTTTTATAAATTCTTCAAAATATCTCCTTTTGTGTTCAACAGAACAAAAAAGAAAGTAATAAAAATGTTTCTACTATGGTAGTGGATGATGTTCCAGAACTGAAAACTGCCAACATTCTTCCAAATATCTTTTTCAAATTTACACAGGTTTGAAACAATCTGAGGGTGAGTAAATGATGACAGAAATTTCCTTTTTGGGTGGAGTATCCCTTTAAATGCTTTCAAAAGGTTTTAAGTTAATATACAGTAGCTGTTTATTTGCCTGTTTTTATTTCCTAATCCACTGGCTTATTTTTAGAGTGTTCTGCAACCCTTCCTAAAATTAAAATAACTAAAATAAGATCTCGGTGATGTTCGATCATTGTTTAATAAATCTTGTCTAATGAACAATTTGGTTTCACTTTGTATTACCAGATTTGATCAAATATGAACATTCATATCAAGAAAGATATGAGCTATAGGGAGCTCCTGAGTCTTTTGGGCAGTTTTAACTCTCATCATCATGATAATATATTAGATCTGACTGGATTAAATATCGAGAGTATTTCTATATCTCAGTTATTGATTTCAGATCATTGTTGTGTGTTCTTTAAGGTTGAGAAGGTTAACACAGGCTAGAGGGGAATCAGTAATTCAGATGTGAGTTTTAAATGATGAGAATGTGGTAAAGTTTAGTAATATAGAGCGCTCCAGACATGTGGGAGACATGAGTTCGACATCCTCTCCTGATCCTACTCCCCTCTCTCCTCCCTGTCTGTCTCCACTATCCTCTAGTTAATAAAAAAGGCAAAAAGTCTCCAGTATAATAATAATAATAATAACACACCGACCGGTGTGAACAGACCTGTATATTTAAAAGCTAAGCTATCAACAGATAATGTTTTAGATACAAATGACATTTTCCTCATTATATTTAGACATGTTTTTAGAGTTGTTTACATGTTTTAGTATCAGTTTGACTCTATTGTCGGAGTCTTGTAGAACAGATTCCAGCAGTGTTTCTCCACTGCTGTTTCTCCACAGTTCGGAACAAGCTCTGATCCTCATCGTAAAGATTATAAAGGGATGTATTTCACCAACCTGGCATCATGAAAAGAAAGCTGATGATACGAGCTGAATAGACTTACATCCACTAGAGCTTTTGCCCCTTTTGTAGCGGAGATTAAAGTCTTAACTTTGAACTCGTGGCTGTATCTCAGATGAAGTTGGTGGATGTAAACTTCACAGTTTCGCATCACGTTGATGAAACCGACATCCCCAGATGTAAGTGAGAGATTTGAAGAATTGCGTTTATTTCACAGTGCGTGCGCTGAATTAAGCGCGTATGATGGAGTGTGTTACTGTACGGCTGGAAACAGTGAGAGGTGAGCGCTTGCGATGCTCAGGGCAGTAAATCGATTGAGCCGTGTAACATTTGTGTGTGAGTGGAAGAGCTGGAGGTGATTCATAGCGCCTTGTGAAAGCTGTGATGAAAATCGATGAGGAATAATAAATTAGAAACAACAGAGTGGATTATAGAGGTTATTATGGCATAGAGATGAGCGAGAGAGAGTAGATACCAAGTGTTTTACAAGGAGAAATTGAAGAGCACACACTCACTACGGTCACAGTGTGCACACACGTTAAACCTGACTGGTGAACGTTTTTCAAGGTCACACACCTGTGTCAGAAGTCCAGCGTTCAGATACTGAGCTTATTTCACAGACGCACACACATGGCCCTGCACAAATGAAGCGTCATAGACGTGATCTAAACGTCTGGCAGATGGCTCACGATTGACATTGACAGAGGTAAAATACATTTGTTTTTGATATATTAGATTGTGCTTTCCTGTGCAAATTCTCAGGCATTACGAGTGACGGAGTAAGGAGCTTTTCTATGATATTCTGAATGGCCTGAAGTTGGGATGGTCAGTATGGTCTTAGACTTACACTGACACCTAATGGCACGAAAACAACCGAGTGGCCCCAGTAATACGTCGGCAGGCCTTAACAAGACGCACTCCGGAAGCCGCTCATTTGTTGCCGGGAAGCTAAAAACGTGGCAACAGTTATCTTTAAAGCAACACATTGGATGAAGAAAAAGTACATGTTTGAGAAATAATTAAAAGGCATATTCATTAAGCGTTCTCATTGCAGAAACAAAAGAAGAGCATATTGGTTTTGCTGTTGATTTCTCTGCTTGCACAAATGAAATGACGAGCAGGTGAACGGAGAGATAGCAGAACTCATCAACAGGCTGAAAACATTTTCATTTGAATTAGGATTTTGTGTCCAGTTCACCATTTCTACAATCTGAACCAGTTGACAAAAGCACAAACCATCGCACATCAAGCACGATTCACGCATTCAAACCAAACCTTCTGTCAAAGAACATCATCCTCTGTGCTTGATAATAAATGTGACCGCTTTTGTGCGTTTGAAAGATAACAATGATGCAACAAGAACAACTTCCCGGCTACACGCCAGATGCACATATGCACGTGATTGGCTTGTTAAACATTTATAATCTGTGACAGCCTCTGTTAGCCGTGTATTTTTCACGTTAATGGAAAAAACAGCCAGGACATAATGCAACGTTTCATTCATATTCAATATACAGTAAAGTCATAGGAGATCACCAAGGTGACACGAAGACACAACTATCTCATGATGTGCTTGGACGACATTCGTGTAACATGCTGCAAAAACTGCAATTGTTCAGGAATTATTTGATGACATGCCAGCTGGGAATATTCGGCCATTTCTGAAATCCCGTGAAATGTCCCAGAACGCACACGTTCACATCAAGGAAACAGTTTTTACACAGGATGCTAATGAACGCCCAAGAATAAAGCGCTCAGATATTTGTTTCATGGAATTGCCTCTCACAGCCCAGCCAGACGAATTCTGGGAAGGAGCTGACGTACGGCCATCTCCATCTGCTCCGTCCGCTCAGCGCTCAGTGGATGAAACCTCACGGCAGCCGGTGGATCTCTGAGCAGGTGCTGTTATCTGACCTGTGTGTTATGGGAAATGTCCCCCTGAAGCAGCGCTCTGTCCAGCTCCGCTCACAAGTGACATGAACAGCACCCTTCAAGAGAGCCAGGGGTGCGGATTCTTCAGGGAAGAGGAACACATCACATGTTAGTGACTGAATCCTCTCCAGTGTGTTTAGTCTCATTTTAAAATACCCAATGTCAATCACAAATTGATTCACAAAAGCTAAATCTATACAGATGTTATAGATTCCATTAAAAAACTGTATTGGGACCCATCAGAGATTCATCTGTACGCAACAATCATCTGGTATTATACAAATGTAACTTGAGATTGTAATTGGGAACAGAAATAAAAGAGCAAATATTAAAGAGAGCTTTACAGTCATCACGCTCACGCTGGATGTCAGGCGAAACGTTTGTACATGAACACATGATAAGACCTCATTACACGGTGAGAAATGTTCATTAATCCATCAAATATCTGACAGCGTTTCATATTAACACTGCTAATACACTCACGTACGCACACATTTACTGTACACAACGCTCACCTGAAAACACACACGCATCATGACATGAATCGGCAGAAACATGTCGGCAGTTTCAATGTAAGGGGACCAGCGCTGTATGTAAAATAATAAAAACATGAAGCTTCATTATGCAAGGCCTTTACACACCTCTGAACACATAGTTGCATTTCTGTCAATAGATCCTGCAAAAAACTACACACTGGACCTTAAAGTCAATGTCATCCATTATATTACATTTCATTTTTAAATACGTACATTTTGAAACAAATGCACAATGTTTCGTAGCAGCTCGTAGTGTGGTGACGTAACAGATATCTGCAACAACGAAGCGTTTTCTCTGATCTCCAGACTGGAAAGAGATAATAGTGACTGTACATCTCGGCAGGCTGACATTAGTGATGATGGTAAATGTGTTACGGTCTTTCTGTCAGGGATAATGTTCCACAATCCTCACAGAAGGACAAAGTGAACTAACCTTAAGGCTACTGGCATCCCATAAACAGAGCTTCTTTCTGGCCACAATGACCGTCCTCAGGTTTGGCTGCGCTCGAGTGCATTGCCATGCTCCTCACGGGCAGCCGGTTGTCTTTATGGCACAGAGGGCAAGATCTGGACCCATCTGAGGGGTTAATGCCTTGCCTTCATACATCTCTTTGCGGAGGAACGGTGTGCTTGTGAAACCAAAACAATGTGCACGGACGCACCAGCCTGACCTGACACCGCATAGCCTTTACCAACCAGAACTCGACACGGTCTGGAAGGTAAAAGAAGATCTACATCTCTTTCATCCCAGGCACTGCCTCAAATCTGTGCTCGGCCAACCTTATGATAGTCAAAAATTTCAAGGTTGCAGATTAAAAACATGAGCAGAATACTCATTATAGAGATCTTTTACTGGGAGGAGCCAATCTTTAATTTGGCCACATACAACACGAGTCAACCAGCCTTCATACATCTATCTATCCTTATAACAGTTTTAACTCCTATTCTGAGGACAAACAATCGCAGACAAGGTTTTCTGCAGACAAAAATGCTAAAAATGTTTGACTTTGATTTGTTTAAAGCAGGGACGGCTTTGGACTTTGATGCTGTGCCCTGGGCACGGACGTTTCAGAGGCCCCCTGGCATCACATGTTTTACGAGAACAGTGTTGCACCTATGCCCAAATCCACAGGACTTAGGAGCGGTTCGCACAGAACGCATCTTTGCGTCTAAAAACAGAATGGTTTGAAAAAGCACAGCGCAAACCGCGAGGGTCTCGTGGCACTCGTTTGATATCAGAAATTGCCATGTGCCAACTTGCTATTGTAAACAAAAGCTTACGACTCTTGTCCCGCCTTCGGGGTCTTCTGATTGCTCCACTGCTGTGGAACTGACATTGATGAGCTGCGCTGTGTGTAAAAATGGAAATAATTTTAACTTGACATAACGGATTAAAACCATGGCACTTATGTGAGAGACGCTGCAAACGACGCAAGACGCAGCATAACAGTTAAACCCGTCCGTCTAGAGCTTGTCTACATAGAAAAACAATAAAAATAGTTCAGCAGAATTGAAAAACGTTTTCTGTGTAAAATGCACAAAAAACAACACAAATTGCTTTATTTATATTTGGCAGTACTCGACACCTAAAAAAGCTTCTGACCTCTCCAACTCATATTACGTGGGAATAGGCTTATATTTTTTCATAATTTACATAATTCTGCATTATGACGACGAGCATTTAACAGTCCATGCATTACAAATGAAGCAATATCATTCACCAAAGCATTTCATGTTTTCTTAATAAAAAGTTTGTTTTAATTTAGCTGAGAGGTATCTTTCGTGATTTCCTCAGAGAAAACTCTTCTACAACGTAATCCAAATCCAACTGTCTCACAAGACTGCATTCAATGGCCATTAAAGACAGCGAACTGAAATGTCTTTGACACATTTCTGTGGTTTTCAACTCATTTTGTTATTTTGCCTTTTACTGTCTTCTCCACGTGACTTCTGCACGCTTATACAGTATATTACACAGTGATTTTTACTCACCTCTAGATGTCCCTCCCAACAGTGCGGCAATGCATTAGGATTAATTATTTGATTTATTCGCAACAGTAAATACGTCACAACTGCAAAAATAAACCCTTTATTCCACAGTATTCAGTGCTTCTTTATTGAGAAAAGAGAAGAGAAGAAACATGCAGACATATTAGATTTGCCAGGGCCCCCTGCTGGTCTAGGGCCCTGGACGCGTGTCCGGTAGACCCATGCGTTAATCCCTCCCTGGTTTAAACAGTTTGCTCCCTACAGAACACACGTGATTTCTATTGTGCTATTGCATGGTTTGGATGACAACTATTATTGTAAATGTGAAAAACGGTCAAAATGAAAATGAGTAGGGCCATTGAACATTTGACTAGTAGTGTACAAATATCTTTTATTCTGGACCACATGTGTATAGTTTGTATTTGAGTAAATCCTTCCCTCATGCCAATAAGAGTTCATAGGTAAGGTTCACACAGCAATCCGAGAGTAGACAGGCTGGGTAAAGCAGTGAAATATTCCTCTTTAATTGGCTATCATGTAATAGGTCTGGAGGGCATGTATCTGCGGGGCTCAGGGATGTTGAGATTTAATTTTCAGTGTTTTCCACCCACTTTGTGAGCTTGTGATTTAAAGCTCATTAGTGCTTTGGGTTATCCTCTTAAGCTACAGACTCGGGGAGAATCTGTGTCGCCCGACAAACCCATTCCACTTCTCATGCTTCACAGGGCTTTATCATTAGCTGCAAACGGCAGATTAATATTTCATCAGATGTGACATCAGGAGAGGCCTCCAGCCATAGCGCTGATATCTTATTCTAAGCACTATCTCTTTAAATGTTCACCGTCTGTCTGCACGGCTTCAGACTTTGATGGATGGTCTGTGAAGGGAAACGCTTTAATGCTTAATGGTATTACACTCAAGGTGCTGCATTTTTCACAACGAAATACATCCATTTCCACTTGTCCACTTGTCGAAACACATGTTGAAATTGGATGAACATGGGGTTCCAATGTTGTGCTTCATGGACTTTCTCACTCTTCAGTCAAATGTGACCCTGGACAACAAAACCAGTCTTAAAGGTCAATTTTTCGAAATAGAGATTTATACACAATCTTCCCATTGATGTATGGTTTGTTAGGATCAGACAATATTTGGCCGAGATACAACTACAGTATTTGAAAATCTGGAATCTGAGGGTGTGAAAAATGTTGAAAATGAGTCTTTAAAGTTGTCCATCAGAGGCGCTGTACAGGCCGTTGTTCAGAAGAAACAGGTTTGTTCAAACGCTCTCTATGGGTTTCGTGCTGTAATGACGTTGTGGAGAGGAGATGAACCTGAAAGCTTTACATAGATACCAAACTTGAGTGGCTAATTCCCAAAGAGCGGGCAGTTTGCAGACGTGTTTACGGCCATTTTTGGTCATGATTTTGCTACATCCACTCACAAAAGTAAAGTTTGATATCTTTACAGTAGGAAATTTACAAAATATCTTCATGGAACATCATCTTCACTTGATACACCTTTGATCTTTTTGACCCATACAATATATCGTTGGCTATTACCACAAATATACCCATGCTACTTATGACTTTGTCGTCCAGGCTCACAAATAATTTATTAATAATGTAATGAACATTTTGTATGTACATGTGCAAAGTTTATAAAGACATAGGTAAGAATGACCATAAGAAAGAATCACCAAATCACAAATAAAACAGTGTTTGCTTTATTGTATATTAAAATAAAACCCATATTTTCCCGCATATGCTGTGGTGTTGTGCTCTTTGCCAACCTATTTTTGCAATAAATACCTTAGTGTTTAGTGTTTGGTCTATTTTGTACCACACACCTCATATATGATGGTTTATTTGAACCAGAAGAGTCATTAAAGTGTTCAAACATATCCACCACCAGACATCACTTTTAGCCATTAGTGTAAATGAAACAAACAGATGTGTGACCTTGAACCTTTGAGATTTCTGACATTGTGAAAACTGTAAATGTTGAGGATGCCGTGTTTTATTGTGGCATTGTTTAAAATATCAAAGAGTGCAACAGCTGCAGTGGAACCGTTTACCTGACATGGATGGCACAAATGGTGGTTTGCAGGCAGTTTACATGGAAATGGGAGAAAAAGAGGATCCTGGAAGTTTGTTTATTTCTGTGAACTATTGACAATAACAAATATCCACAGATAACCTTTACAACATATCGTCAGTCGGTCTGTATGTTGGAAACACAGATGAGTGGTGATGGTTTTGAGATTTTAGTGAGTTAAGATGTCACAGACACTGTTGCCAGACAGACTCTATACGCCTGGTCTTTTTGTGCAAAACTCACATAAAACCCTTTTTTATGTATCTTTCATAGAAATGTAATAACTTGCTCTGTCTCTAAAATGACTTTTTCTTAACCTTATTTCTTCATTAAAATAAAAGCTGTGTCTATGTCTGGTTTATTATCTCTGTGGTAATGCTTTTTATACTGTACAAACTGTATATTTTATCATTTACCCCTAACCCAACCCCTAAACCAAAAGATCATAGAAAACTTTTAGCACTTTTAGATTTTCAAAAAATATCGTTCTGTGCGATTTATAAGCTTTTTTGCCCATTGGGACCTCAATTGTGACCCAAAAAGTCCCAGTGTGTTGGTGTACATCAGCTTTGGGTCCCCACCGGGATATACAAACAAGTCCACACACACACACACGCACGCACACGTATTCTTCCAAAATCATGTTTTTGTTTTATTGTGTTAGTTAGATGTATTTTTGAGTTATTATGGCATAAATCAAAACAAACCAACTGCAGTTTGATTGACATTAATTGGAATGCACCATAAAAAAACAAAAAAGTTTAAAAACAGAGTTATCTTCATATACTTGTCATTGTTTTACACCCAAGCAACAAATATCCCAATGTTTGCGTTTAGAAAACAAGCCTTCTGAGAGGTGTGTTGGCATAATTCATTCTTGTACAGTAGGTCACATCGAGCTCACAGTTTCTGTCATAATGGCCAACCCAACCGTTCAACATCATTTCAAACACTAAGCTCTGGGCAGAATTTTGTGTGTCTAACTTTGAAGAACGAAACATTTCGAGGTACACAGAGAATTGTGCAAATGTGCATGGAAATAATGTAAGCGTGACGACAGCTGAGAGCACCTCACCTCTATAGAGCCTTCTTTAGCTCCCATTGTGGAATCCCTATTGAACAAACAGCATGTTTTGAAGCAAGGGCACGTGCCCGTCCTAAGCAACTAGCTCCTAGTGTGACATTTGAGTTGAAGAGAGGGGTTTTGGGTGAGTGATATACTGGATGGCAGGTGACGTTGTGTCTGTTGGGTTCAGACAGACTCTTCATAATGAAGTCCTGAACGTTTGCTAGATGTCCTCTGAAGAAATGATTCTTAGATCACGTTTTGGCCTTCTTCTTCATTTCTCTGCTTAATTTCCTCTACAGGCCTTGTCTCTCAGCTATTTGACATGTTTTATTGACACTCTCTTGGCATGCTATGATAGTAAACTCTCATTCATGGGTATTTTACAGCTGTTGAATTGAGATGAGCTGGCAGATGTTGTTGTATGAGCATGAGGACGGTTGATGGAACGCTTTTGTCATGTTTACAGTGGCTCTGTTTCAAACCTACTGATCTGTTCACTGCCTTCATACACAGCTCTCTTCTGTACTCCAGCTCTCATCTCATGTCTGCTTTTTTAAACGAGGCTTCACAAGGGATCTGGAGGGTGAGCTCAAAAACACAAACAACAAAAATAATTACTTGTGTTGTTTCCACTGCTACAGTAGTTATAATATGCTCAACTTGGTTTCTAAAAGCACTTCCCGTAAACTTGGATCAGTTGTTTCTAATTTTACCACAATGAATTGTGGGATTGACTTAAATAACACATGTAATACTGCTATATGATTTGTATCAGGAGCAGGTATATGATACAAAATACAGCTAATCATCTTTCAGTAATAAGCAATTTTCACACAGCCTTCCCCTCTGTCGGCCAAATATGAAATAAAAAGAGAGGGAGAGGGAGATATGTGTAGATGTATTTTTAGTAGCAGGCGGTTAGTTAAATGAGGCACACTGACAGGAGGCAAACTGATGGTGATGACGGTCTTCTTCACTATGACAGCAGAACAAGAGCAAGAAAGAGGCCGTTTTTGCCTGGCTTAGTGCTTGTCATTTGATGTTGTGTGACTGGAGTACAATCATTTCTCACTGTCCTCTCTACACGTCCTGACTGTCAGTTCCACCATCAGATTTACTGCGTCCTTCACCAGGTTATACCAATTTACTGCGATTATGTCAACATTTGAAAAATCTACCATATTTAATTCCCTAATGCACATTCATGGACACATGATTCCCAAGAAAACATCGTTTATCCAAATGTAATAACTTGCACTGGTACAACTTTCCTCTGACTTTGTCTAATCCTCCTGGCCTACAAGACCACCACTGATTCGGCGCCCCCGTACCTTCACTCGCTAATGCAGACTTATGTACCCGCCAGATCCCTACGCTCTGCAAACGAACGATGTCTTGTGGTGCCATCCCAGAAAGGTAAAAGATCTCTCTCACGTACCTTCTCGGGATCGGTTCCACATTTGTGGAATGATCTGCCCGCTGCTACAAGATCTGCAGATTCTGTAGCATCTTTAAGAACCGTCTGAAAACACATCTCTTCCGTCAACACCTGACTGATCAGCTCTGACTTCTGATTCTTTTCTACTCTTTCAAAAATAAAAAGAACTTAGCTCATATTGTGGTTGGCTATATGATATCAGTTTTACTGCGCTTATGCTTTTTGTTGTCCTTATGTTGCTCCAATTGCTTCCATTGTTTAGCTCATTTGTAAGTCGCTGTGGATAAAAGCCTCTGCTAAATGACTAAATGTAAATGTAATCCAATCAGTTCCTAGCAGATTAAACCAACTCCTGCTCTATGTGTTTCAATTCAAATTTACATTTATGAAGCGTTATTCACAATTTTCATTGTTGCAAAACAGCTTTACATACAGTATGATTTAAAAAATACTAATAATACATGAATGAATTTTTTTCTACTCAATGCACACTGATAAACCTTAACTGAGATTAATACTATGTTGGATTGTTAGAAACAGTTAAATAACATTATTTAATTGATGTATATCATTTAAAATATTATCACAGGAAACTTAAAATTACAATATACCGGAACTACATTTGCAATAATATCATAACATGCAATTAGAATGTCTATGTTAAAGTTAAATGCACAAGGTAAATGCAAGATGCTTATGGAATATAAACCCCAAGAAGTAATATCAGCAGTTTCCTTTATCAATATCATTCATGTAATATGTCACATCACAGAAAGAGTTATCAGTCGTATGATTGGAGGTTAAGCAAACGATGAAGCTTGTACTGGTTACAACTCATTTGCATAATAAAAGCGACAAGATAAATCATGCTCAAGCTGACCATGGTTTTAAAAGATGAAACAAAGTCCTGCTGCGTGGATCCTCCGGCCTGATTCTAGCGCTGTGTTCTGGACTTCAGTGTCCTTGACTGAATGTGCAAAGAGAAACCAGTACTGAGGCGGTTGCTCTCTCTTTCTCGGTTTGGGATTTACAGTCAGTTCAGAGAATTCAAATAAACCAAATCATCAATGAGTTAGTGCCAAGTGCCACGGCTTAACCTCGAGCTTCCAGTGTGCAGCATTCTGAGGTAAAAACTGTTACAACTCTCATGGCTTTTCTGGACGTGTCATTGTATGGCAAAAGTTGCTTCACCATTTCCTCAGAAATGTCTACAAATGCGTTCAGCATGAAATAATGAACAGTGTACGGGTTCAGGTTGACATAAGGTTGCGATCTTTGGGTGAAGGCAAACTCGTCGCAGAGTGCATTAAAGAAAAACCTGAGTGCAGGCTCTGAGATTTTCTTCAGTTTGAAATTCTGCTCTGTTCCATCAGCACAGTGACCCGACTGACACCACACCAGAGGCGCTTTCACAGCCAGCAGTCCTCCCGGACACTCCCGTCCAAGCACACTTCACACCCAGACAGCTGGTTGAGCACACCGCTTACAGTAACTGGATTATATGTCTTGAAAGAAATGCTATTTATTGGGTATAGCAGTTGTGCATAACACCACACCATTGCTGATAATGGACAATCCAATGACCTTAGGAACATCTCTGCTCTCAGCTGTTAGGTGAAAAGCCCACATTCGCTTCATGTCCCGTAGTTACTGTTGCTAACTCTGTCATGATGCTTTGCTTATTTTTTTTCTTCTCAAGACTGCGCTTACACAACGCACATGCAACATCTTGAATATATCTTTTTATAAAGAGCGCAGATGTCAGTTGTGATGTTTGACTGTAGTTATCAGCACACAGAGTTCTGATGGGTTTTCAGCACTGGTATAACTGACGCATCACGTTCAGCACTTTAAAAAGTGACCGGCAGCCTCCATCACGAGCGTCTGTGTTCTCAGAATGCGAATCACTTCATCCGTCACTCTCTGGAGGGCAAAGGCAGAGGCAAAGAGCTGAAGAAGCGTACGCGGCGGTTCTCCTCAGCAACCCTGTCACTCATAACCTTATTATCCCCCCCAAACAGGCCATTCCCAGAGTGCCTTCACACACTCCTGACTCGGCACGCTTGATGTTATTGCTTCACCGGCTGAAGCCTGTGAAGAACTCATGCCTTGAAGCCAGGGAGCCTGCGAAGGCACAACAAGCATCGATAGATCGCTGTTTCCCGTTCCGCACGCTCCTTCTAAAACGGCACAGCTCCTCCAAAGGCACACAAGCTTTCTCAAGAGCTACTTATATTCATGCCAAGTGCACACGGCTGTAGCAGCCATGTACCCATGAAACATCTTTAAACAAGCTTTAGAGGTAGAATGCACTCCAGGTTGTTCCAGGAAATGAAAATCAAGTCTGACTCCGCACCTGAAGACTCATGATGTAATCCTCCAGCAAGCAGAGCAACAGACAGCATAGCACGTGATGGCATGTCCCATAGCCTCATCGAGAAACCTTATCCCATAAAACGTCCAAGAGCACTCGCGTATTCTGACATTCCGAGGAATTTTTGCTGTCGTTTGTATTAATTAGGAGAACGAGCATTGAATGAGATGTTATTTATGTTGTGTGGAGGCTCTGGCCGCCGGGGAGCGTTTGTTCATCCATCGATTCTCCTTCGGTTTGGCTTAATAATCATTACCAGGACAAGACAGACTGATGCCTGTGCCGGAGGTCATTACAGTCTCATTCTGAGCAATGGAAATCTATCAACCAAGTGCACCTTATCTGATTTAAGCCTGACATACACCGCGTAATGTTTCTCTGGCCTTTACAATTGTTGCTTTTCACATTATGCCTTCAACTTGCACGATATACCCAGGGTTTTAAGAAAAGCCTGAGTGAAAATGGGCTTCTATATTGCTCATAGATTTATACCAATGAGAACGAAAAGGCTCTGACATAAAGTGAACCACCTTTTAATATTTGGTGTGTTGCGCTTTTGCTATAATGACAGCAGCACTTGAGCTGGCATACACAAAACCCGATGGTCGATGTTATCTCAGACAATCTTCCAAAGAGCATCTCGTGTGCTTCAATGAAAGAAAAGAAATAAACCATTCTGCAAAGGGACCAAACATAGTGCCAAAACATTTCTCTCTGTTACCTGGTCAAAAGATAAAACACCTAAAAAACATTTTATTGTGGTTACTGTGTATTACTCTACATGCAGTATAGTAACACGACGGACTGAAAGACGAGGCCAAGGTTTTCCAGTGATTTTGACACGAACAATGGTTTGACGTGGCCATGTAAATAATCCAAGACTGCCCATTTTGCATTTGCAAAAAAACAAGAACAAATCATGATTCCCTGAAATTTGCCTGAAAAATGTGTCTGTGTGCACAGGCTTGAGAGGATTATGAGAGGCATCATGCCAAAGCCGCCAGAAGAGGGCTCTACATGTCAGCAAACAGATTCTTCTGGCTGGATAAACAGATTCTTTTCTTTCCCCGAGGGCACCTTCATCATCACCCTCCTCCCGCACCGGGCACAACAGATTCACTATTAACAGGCAGGGCCAAGGGTGCAATGCCTTTCAATATTTCAGCGCACCGCTGCTAGACTAGAAGCCCTGTGACCTGATGGGTGAGATATATACAGTGACTTGATGCATAAGTAAAGAAAGAAAGAGAAATGCCGGAAGGTGTGAGAAAATGCAGGAATAGAAGATCTGGAGCTCTCGAGAGCGGCTGCATGGCAGAATCAAATACAGAGCAGTACAAATTCAGAAGGCCTTTCTCTCGTTTTCAAGAGAGAGTATATCTGACTAGTCTCATATAGCTCAAATTGCTTGGATCGTATTTGCTGATGACATCATGCTGATGCTCTGAGACTCTTTAGCGGTGTTTCTTCTCTCTTACCTCTCCGTCTGACAGAGAGCTGATAATAAATAGCTTTAAAAATGAATATTGCTCACAAGCATGTAGAGATCTCTGAACGTGTGATGGGCTAGTTCAGCATGGTGAATCTCTGTCACTACCTGGCAGGACTGGATGAAGGGGATCCTGTACTTCAAAATGAAGAGTAACATCCAGGATGTGTTTGTTACATGCAGCAAAAGCATGTGCTGGGTAAATTTGAAACATTTTTATTAGATTGAATGGTATTTTGGAAAATACTTCATGAACACGAATTCTTAGAGCTTGCTGCAATGCATTCTGGGATCCTGCAGAAAAGGTCACATGCGATGCAGACAGCTACTGTAGCGTGTCTTGCGGTGTATAAGGATGCACATGAAGCTTTAAAGAGAGCAGCAACAGTAAAGTGTGAAAGTGTTTTCACAATTGCATAATGAAACGCTGGGATGTGATGATCCGTGATGATCTGACAATATCACGTGAATATTAAGATGTGAAGTCAGACTTATGTTTAGGGTAAGGAGATCATTAAAAACAAATCTGAGTAGTTCATGTCCATGTTCCCGGTACTGCTGTGGGCAAGCACACAACACGTCAGAATAGAAATTTAGTGTTCAGATCCAGTCGAAAATCACCATCACACGTGATTTAAAGAAAGATTTCCTGCTGAATGAATCTTCTTTCAAGTGAGTCACAATTTGAGCCAAACTGTGATGCTGCTTCTCTACAAGGCCCTCATTCATTTACAGTTTGATGTGACACACGTGGAGAAAGATTTGCCATTGAGCCAACCTCGGCATAGACAAGTTTAATGATCAAGAGGTGGAGATCGAAGGGGGCGGGGGTCCTGGAAGACTCTAATTGGTCCATCTCACAAGCATTCACCGCTGGGTGTCTCGTTTTAAGGACCCAGATTTAAAGGGAATATATATCGTAAGCAGCGCGCGGGCGGGGAGGGATAGGGATGGTGGGAATCAATAATTCATAAGACCTCTTCTTATTAGGGGTCTCCTGACAGTCTCGCGGGTGCTTCGACAGGGGTTTCGCACGGGATGAGAGGCGTCTGGCAGGGCAGCGTAGCAGAATCCCACTGCCTCCTTCCTCTCGCATGCTTCTTTCTTCTTTATTCATGATCACAGGAAAAACAAATCCTTGATTCATGTACTGCATCTTCAGCTGTGTGCACACTGCAAGACTTTTAGCAGGGATTTGCTGGTTGAGACAAACTCTGAGGAAGACTTATTTTGTTGAAGGGTGAAATTGTCATTCTTTCATCTCATCTCATCTCATCTCATCTCATCTCATCTCATCTCATCTCATCTCATCCCATCTCATCTCATCTCATCTCATCTCATCTCATCTCATCTCATCTCATCTCATCTCATCTCATCTCATCTCATCTCATCTCAACGAACTTTGTTGGGGTGCGTCCATTTTTGACCCAACAATTTTTAGTAGTAATGTAGGGCTTTATCCATTACAGAAATGAGGCCAATTTTTATAGCACAATGCAGAATTCCGCTTGAATTTGATCAGTTTTGTTGTATGCATTTACTAACACAGTGAGGCAGATGTAGTCTACATACAGTACACTACATTTACAGAAGAATTGGGATGCCCCCTTCTATTGAACGTTTATCTATTGCAGTAATTTCAAGCAAAATAAATATGAATGCTATAGCAAATGATACCCAAGTAGTCAAACATGTTCATTAAAAGAGGGCGTCCCACTACAGAATGAGAGAAAACCCATTTTAGAACAGATGTTGAAGAGATTCTGTGTGCAGTTTATCCTCGGCAGACCGCAGTGCTCTCTGAAAGGGTTCTTAATGAGTTTTATGTTGAGAAATGCTTTTCTACATAGCACTGGTGTATACTTGGCTTACTGTCACCTTGGATCAGTCGGACCATTCTTCTCATTAAAGACATTTTCACCTACAGAACTCTGTAAAATCTCAGCAGATCAGCAGTTTCTGAGATTCCTAAACCATTGACAATCATCTCATGGTCAAAGTCTCTTAAATTCCTTATTTCTTGAAGGCTTTTCATTCTGCGCTTAACCCTGGGTTATCTTCATTCTAAACCCCGCTTTAGACCCCGCGTAAACTAACGTTTCACACTTGTAATGTGGAAGCGGGGTTATCCCTGCATTTTACCCGGGGTCATGAGACCCTACTCTGAAGCAAGGTTACCCCCGCATTGCGGTGCTAAAGCTGTGTAGTGTGAAATGACGCGGGGTTAGAGTGATATGACCAGGCGCTTAGCAACGGACAAGCAATCGTATTAAAGAGCGCGTGCCCGTACAGTCACAACAACGAGCGCTGTGTAAACATCAACATTTGCTTTGGGTTTAAGGGTAAAAATGTCAAATGGTGACGTAAAATGTGTTAACTGGAGTAAAGAAGAGACAGCATTATTTCTACAGTTATGGTCAGAAAAGGCAGTTCAGGACAAACAGGACGGAACAGTCAGAAACAACAGTGTTTTTAAAGAACTGGCTGAAAATTTAGCCGATGCTGGGTTTATACCAACGTCTAGTCAACTATACGACAAACTTAAAAAAACACAAAAAAGATTATAAAGCTGTGAAAGATAAGAATACCTGTTCAGGGGCAGAACGGCAAACCTGTCCTTTTTTAGACATTTTAGATCCAATTCTTAGAGATCGACCAGCCTACCGTACTTTTTGATACTGCCGAGCTGAGTCCAGAGGCCTCATTTATAACCGTTGCGTACGCACAAAACATGCCCTGAAAGAGGCGTACGCCACTTCCCACGCAAAAGATTGGATTTATAAAAACAAACTTGACGGAAAAATGTGCGCACCTGCACGCAAACTCTGACCCATGCGTACGCACATTCTGGAGACAAATGGTGAGTTAGTGAACTTAGATTGCAGAAACTAAGATTGATAAAAACGCTTATAAGCATTATGCCTCACACACATTTTATTTGACCTCATATCCGTTAAAGATCCATATTATCACGAAGATTAAATCTGCAGAGTTATTTGCGCTTGAGTGATAATTGTTTCATGCACCTTCTTGTAAAATCCAACTCAAATCTTAAATAAAAATTCAATGTAAATATTTAATCAGCGCTGTCTCACCATCACACTATGAGCGCATGAGGAGGAGATGATCCGACTGAACAGGGACAGCATCAAATATGATCACTGCAGAACACAGGGTAAATAAATATATTTTCCTTAAATACTGTGCATAATCATCGAATGTCAAAGTCTGGAAATACAGCCATTAAGCTCTCGCACAATCGTTTCTCTTTATGTTCTCGTTATCAGTCCTAACTATCATAACAAAACCGGAATGAAGAAACATTCGTCTTTTACAATGATGTCTTCAAATGTTATCTCAGGTGAAGGACACCACTAATGGGGTGTTAATGATCAGTCTAAATGCTGTAAACATTTAAATGCTGCAGAGACCTTCTTTGGCTTTAATATAATTATAATAATAATTATTATTAATAATTATAACAATTATTAAGTTGGAAATCTCAGTGAATCTCATGTGTGGCCATTTGTGATTTCGTTACGGAGATAAAGGATGGGATCGGGGTTTTACATCATTTTTTGTTATATTTCTATGGCATCTGATAGCGGTTTGACCAGGAAACGGTGTACGCCCATTATGGTGCGTGACGTCAGGCTTAACAAGCGGATTGGATGGCAGGCTTATTAATATACGAATCAGTATTCATGAGGTGCTTTGCATTGACTATTTATGGGTAAAAATGGGCGTGTACAGGGCGGGATATGAGGCTGATTCACGTACGCACACTTGCAGGTGATCTGTGTTTTATAAAGCCAATATTGCTTACAGGTGTGCGTACGCACGGTTTTATAAATCGGATTTTTTTTTGGGCGTACGCTATTTTTGGTTTTCGGGCGCACGTACACTTTTAGGAAGGATCCTACACACAGTTTTATAAATGAGGCCCCAGAGCTGTTAGAAACGCGGACATCCTTCCCAACAAAGAGACCAGTTTCAGTCAAACTCGTAATCAAGAAACTGAGCATAACTTAATGTTTCTGTAGATGAGGAGTTGTTATGATCATTGGTAAATTTGATTTAATTCATGTATTAGATTGGGCCATTCTGAAATCTATTATCTATTTGGTTTTATTGCATATTATATGCAACCATAAATAGATACCGATTTTTGTGGATGAATTTGCTTTAAACTGTGTATTGAACAAAACCCCCTGCTTGAATTAAATGAATTAATTTGAGCTGTTCCTTTTTTCAGTTTAAAATATTTATATTATACTATTTATGCTATATATGATTCTGTTTACAAACCGCCATATGTAAACATATATAGACAAAAATTTTGAATCACTAACTCATTTTTATCCATATTTTTCCACATTTTAGAATAACAGTAAAGTCATCAAATATATGAAATAACACAAATGTTACAATGGGAATTATGTTCATTTTATTGTACATTTATATGTGTTTTTTGCAGACATCATCATCCAGCAGCGAGAGGGTCAGCTCTGTTTCTAAGACACCCAAGAGAGGATGAAAATTAGAAGACATAAACCCTATTCGCACGGGATTAGTATTACCTGGGGACCTCTGGTCATTTGTAATAATTGCAGAGATTGTCTGTGATCATGTAGCGCATTCGCACGGATAAGTGAAGCCTGTGATTTTACTCAAATTTACTGACTTATTTCCTGGATGTGATGGCAAGGCTTTGCTTATAGTTTGAATAGCCTATTGTTATGGTGTTTAATGATATATGACCTGTCAGCATTTGAGACCCGCGGTCGCGGTGATCTTCTGTCCGGTGCGCGATCACGGGTCTCAAATGCTGACAATGTTAAATCCCCATTCACACAGCCCGCTGATCCCGGAAAATTGCCAAAAAATTGCCAGAGTGCCTTCTGTGTGAACGCAAACGCATCCCGGATAGATCCGAAAAGTGATTCTGGAAAGGGTACCTATAACATTAACGGGTCAGTCCCGGAAAGCGCCCTGTGTGAACAAAAGGCAGAAACAATGCCGTAAAAGCCATGTAGTGATGGCACACATCTATAATAAATCGTAAATAATTTGGCTATGAAAACAAATATAGTTAAGCGATTATTTTTTTTCGTTTGTAAATCAAAAACTACTATTTGTCTTTAGTTTAAGCATGGATGAATGCAAGAGTCCTAATCACCAAACATAAGGTCAGATGCTAGAATAGAGTTGTCTGCTTCTAAACGCTGTTTAAACTTGAAATTACTTCTATCAAAAATATTAACACGAAAATACACAGCGCTTCAATAAACTTGATCGCTTATCAACCTTAAAAACGGCCGTGTGCACCCGTGCTCGTGCTGCGGAGAAGCCCGTGTGTTTCTATGCAAAATTAGAAATATCACATAAAACATTTGCGAATAAGAACCGTTTCCATCCAACTAGTCAGCCGTCACTGTCCTAATAAACTGCCACTAAATATCAGTAAGAATAGTAAGAGAAGCCACTGAATATTATAATTTTCATATATAATAAAACTTGCGCAAGCAGACGATTACGAAACACAATAAATGCAAGATCAGTACTCTGGTTAGTCAGGTTTCGGCGTCTCATAGTGCAGTTACGTGACCTACGTGGAGGAACTTATTCGGCAAATGCGTTTTCATCTCCCATTATTTGCATTAACTCTTTTTCGAAAAATGAAAAACCACCTCAAGCGAGCGTAAAAGCTTTTTTTTGGTTGCGAATTTTCATAATTTCAAAGTGCAAAGAATATAATAGCATAAAAATTAATAACATAAAAATTGAGAACATGAAACATGAAAAAATTAAAATGAAAAAAGTTTGAGTTGTTTGTCAACTTTTAACAACTCACAACCAGTCAGGTACTCGCCTCATTCACTGCTTCACTCACTGCTATTTTTTTTTCTCCTCGTATCATCATGAAACTTTTCGGGGTGATGTAACAAATGGCTCTTCATATTAGTCGTATTCCCCGAATTGTACTTCACCGCAGTCTGGCAGTGTCTGCATATTGTTTTTTGTCTGTCCGTCACCTTTTCTCGTTTCTTGTTACGGGAAAACCGAAATGCTTCCACACATGCGATTTATAATTCGCTTTAGCTTCAACTAGAGGTGGGCGGAATGGCCAAAAATCTATTTCAAGGAATGAGTAATTTTATTTCACGGTAACGATATATTTCATGAAACAATCTCCCATTATAATTCTATATTTTATACCTCATTTTTCTTAGATTGATTTAACTAATTTATTTATTACAGTTCATTTAAATGCTCACCATAGTTAAAATGTAGGCAAGTTATGAAAATGTACTAAAGATATCAAATTAAGTTCTGATAATCAGATGTATTATTTATTCATATTTATCTTCTGGCTATATCATATGTATACAGTAGGAAGATAGACAACATATATAACAATAAAGTATGAATATGCACAAACAATGAGAGTACAGTATATGACTAAACTGGTGTTCATGGGGTCTGTACTGTAGGTCTTTATCGCTCTTCACTCTCTATTAGATGAGCAATTTTAGTGTGTTGCGACTCTCTGTCTTTAGGTTTGTTTATTCTCGGGCTTGTTTTTGCACTGCGAGTCTCTGGTGACTCCTCACGCGTCTCCCAAAACTGGAGGTAGAAGCGCGTCACATCAAAGCGCTCACGCGCTCGCGAGCATCATCGCGCATTTCAACGCAAGTTTCACCTTGGCTCGCCTGAAGTTAAACTTTATAAAACTATTAACAGCTTTTCAAAACAACCTGACTTCTGAAATACGTGTTGAGAATGAGCTTTTTTAAATGCTGGCGCAGATCCCTGCACGAGCACTGCGGGTGAGAGAAGCGCCGGACTGGAGCGGATCACTAAACTACAGACTGAAAGAAGGTCAAAAGAATGTTTGATACGTTCATTTGTTACGGGTGGATTAATTCATTAGTTTTTTTCAGAATAGCGCCTAATTTGCAGAGCGCCGAGTTAACCACGCCTACTTATTTACATTCCGCGGAATACATGGAATAGAAAAATCTCTTACGGTTGACATTTTATTCCGCGGTAACGGAATATTCCGTCATTCCGCCCAGCCCTAGCTTCAACAATTTGTAAATCCGTTTCTATGCCACTAGCGGCATCCGCCATTTTCGCTCAACTTGATCTGTAGCGGGCGGCAGCAGAGCGCAGAGGATGATGGGCACGCATGGGTTGATGGGAATTGTAGTTCCCGCTTCCCTCAACTCGCTCCATTCGGCTGAAAAAACTACACTTTGCCTGGAAGATCTATCGTCATGCGACCACGATAGTATCGAAAAAAATGCTATCGCGATACTTCGATATTTACAATACCGTTACATCCGTAGTCATAAATAAAGATAAATTCAGAAAATGTGAAAATGGTCTTTGAAATGGCGTCTTAATTTTTTCTGCAGCTTGTATATGTAGTGTATATATTTATTAAAATATTGGCACCACTATAGCAAAGGCTTCTTGGGCTTTGTGTGGTACCATTGCAGCTTTCATGTCATGTGTCATTCAGTATGTCAGAACGTGACACATTTCATGATGTAAAACGGCCAGTCAACGCTGTCAATCGTGACCAGCGAGTACAAGATGTAAATTGTACAGTCTGCTGTAAAAACCATGGTCTGCTTTGGTTTTCCTCAAGATCTCGGTAGGCTCATATCATACAATCTGACAAGCAACAATTGTAAAGGACAGAAAAAAGCGTCTCAGTCTCTAGCCGGTTTCAGCATAACAATGAGACCACCATTTGTGAAGGCTGTTTCTATTAAATACCACACATGGCTTTGTATTAGCACAGGAGAAAAGCAGCAGCGTGCTTTGTAACATTTGGTTTCACATGCTTATGGTCCACAGTTAAAGGGGTAAGCTGCAGTGCTTTGAATGCGATGTCATTTTCTCCAGGCAATTATGGCTCTCTCTCTTTCTTTAAATAGCCTTAAATGTTAGTGAGATGTGCCCGAGGATTCTGTGTAATGTCCTAACCAGCTGTGTATAAGGAACTATAGAACATTTCTGTTTAATGCAAAGTGTGTTCATAGGTTTCTATTAAAGCAATAAGCCCCAAGAAGCAGTGGCTTACCGGCGTTAACGGCTCAGAACTCAGCTCAGCCAATCAGAATCAATGACCAGGACTGACCGCTTTGTAAACATTTTGTAAACCTGATGTTACAATTGTTTTCTTTATAATTCAACATTGCTGAAAGGTTTGTGTGAGGATCTGGTTTAAGATATAAATTATTCTGTACAACACTACAAAACTACCAGAAGATCATGGTAAATACCCACCATAAATGACTCAAAATAGAATGAACCATTACTAGGTTAAAGTAGGCAAATGTGTCTAACGACATGTGATGGTGAAATATAAAACGATTCAAATTCACATTTCTATGAACCTTAAAGCATTGCTTATGTTTAAAGTAAAGCCACCAAGCATCTTTAGTGTGTGAGAATGTAAATGTAAAGAGTTGTGTGTGTGCTAGAACGACACCTCTCTGTGATCTCAATGAGAGCATCTAATGTTCTGTTAGAGAAGCTCTGCAGGTGTGTTCAGACGTTCAGATACCAGCACAGCATTGTTTGAAAGAATACGCTCGACACCCTCGCCCCCAGCATGTGTCCATCAAAGCGGAGGAGGAGGAAGGGGAAACTAAAGCAGGTGGTGCATCTTGGCAGCAAGAATCATCAGGTAACGGACAGGTGAGAAAATAACACGTAATTCTAACATACGGTAGATGTTCCTCACAGGTGCTTCAATCTATCATAAACTCCAACATCCATCTATAATCACATGTTCAAAGCCTAAACCACGACATCAAATCAAAGTCATAATCCACATGATGCTGGACAGCATACAGATATCAACATGAATTAAAACACAAAGTAAAGACATTTGAACATCATCAAAATGACATGCATTGATTTGAGAATGTATATTGGAATATGTGCGTCTGGCAAGTTTCCTTACGTTTTTTCCATTGGCAAATTGTTGTTTCTAGCACAAACCTCCCTGTCTGATGTCTAGATTGATTTACTCGTGGTTTATCCTGTTTTAATGATGTTAGCTCAAAACCACTGATCTGAAAGATCTTTTATCAGTGTGCAATATTCACAAATGCTGACCAATAGGAAGTTTTTGCTCCGATGCCCTCTCTTATATTGACCATTCTCTTCTGATACACAGTAAACACACTGAACTGAACCCTGAGGATCACAGAGACTGCCATACCACTTTATACCCTATGCTTCAATACAAGCCACACCATTACATCCATTTATTATTAATCAAGTGATGACTTTTATAATAACACTCTTGAATTTACATGTATGTATTTTGCAGTTTACAGTTTCAGGAAAGACTCATGGAATAAGATCGCTATGCTTTCATACGTTTCAACTTTTTATTTATGTTATTCCTACCCATGACATACATGGTGGTGAACTTGTTTGAGTGACCAGCATACTGTTGTTCTGAATGGATCGACAGTAAACCGATATTGCTCATATTTACTGTACGTTGAATTGTTAATGTAAACATACAATTTAGTTTGCAAAATGATGAGGGCCAATCAGACGAAACCTTTGATCTTTGATTAGTTTCCACTGTAAACCTTTCAGTGTTTGTCGGGAAGTGAAACAGCGTGTCTGGGTTACTCCATAGAAACCACTGGGACGCACACTGTGTGGTAATGACGTCTTTGAAACTGGTAAGTAGGAAGTATGTCCCAGGAGAAGCAGTCTGGCAGCGTAAGAGCGGTTTCACTGATGGATGCAGGAGGACACGTCACAGCGGTGGATCTTCTCCTCTGGCCTCAGCTCATTAGAGCACAGCTGCAGCACATTAACTCCAGATGAATCGCTCATCGGCCACGAGATGGGCTCTCCTCAGAGAGCTCGCGACCCGTCAAGATCTGCTCCTTCAGACCCGCTTCAGACTCCTGCTTTATACACGACAGACAAGAAGATGAAGTCGAGCTATGAGCTCCTCGCCTCGCTGCAGTACAAACACAAACAGCACTGACACTAGTGAAAGAAAGGTCAAAACAAGAGGGGGATTCTCCTGTCCCCCCAACATCGAAAACCGAGAAAAAGCTTCATGCGCATTTCCCTTTTCCAAAATCTGTTCATTTGTATTATTCTCGATTATATAAAATAATCACTAATACCTTTATGTTTTTTGTAAATCAACAAAAAGTAGTAAGACAAATAGCTACAATGATGTATAAGTGATTACTACACGGCTGTTGGAATACTTGATTCTGATTGGCCAGATTTGCAGGTCCGTTATTCCCAGATAACAACCTCTCAAAACTAATAACACACGGTAACCCGGATGCAACAAATCATTTTGACAGGTTTTTTTTTGACAAATTAAATGTAAACATGTCTTTTAATAACATATATGACATTAGATTTACAAATAATTCAACCAACTTGAATGCTCGTGACATTTGAACGTCACGAAAGTAAACGCCTTTTCCTCGCGGAAGGTCTGTATTCGGTAAAAATGAAAATTCACATTTCATGTCGTTTTTTCTGATGTGGCAAGTAGCCGTGTAATAAGTGTGATACAAGACTCTCCGCTTCACGTCTTGATCACACTGTCGGGGCTTATTTCTGCACAGAAAATATTATTACTATTTTCAGACACAGAAACAGACACACACGCACACACACACACACGCACGCACGCACGCACGCACGCACGCACACACACAAACACGCACGCACGCACGCACGCACAGCACACACACACACACACACGCGCACACACACTTGTTGGGTTTCCATGTTTTATGGGGACATTCCATAGACGCAATGGTTTTTATACTGTACAAACTGTATCTCATATTCCCTACCCCTAACCCTAACAATCACCTGGATATTGGATATTGCCATCTTTGTGGGGACATTTTGTCCCCATACCGTAGGGTTTACCCTTCCCACACACACGCGCACGCACACACACACACACACACACACACACACACACTCTTGAGCTTTCAAGAGATTCCCCTGATAAGTAACTTGTCCTGCTGTTTCTATTGAATATTTCATAGTTGTGCTTCATGTATTATACACTATAAAAACACAATACAAGAAACACGTTCCTTCATTTCAATAATTTGAATAACGTTTGAGTTTTTTTTTAAGTATTTGTTCAAATGAGGTTCCTTTTGTTAATGTGCTTTCTGGACCTTTCAGCAGGCGGAATTCAGAGGAAAATGTGGGATTCCATCCAATAGATGAACAATAGCTCAGTGTATCTCTTACCTGCTGCTTGCATGCATAATCTTCTCTGGTTTTCATCCTTCCGGCCTCAAATAGCTGCATTTGTCACCGTGGTAACACAGTCTCTTATCTCATTAGCTGACATCATCATGGATCCTGTGCCTGTGTGGATTGTGGGCTTTTCAGAAGGGCCATCTTGTTACTACGCACAAACTTTTAGTGTTTGACACAAAACCCCATTTTTCAAACCTGCTTGTTCCCCGCAGTGTTCTCCTGCTCACATTTCAACCCCAAACTCAGTTTTCTGTGTATAAAACAATGCTATTTCTAGGACCATTAGAATTGATCTTGCATTACCACTTACTAAAGAAATGCATCTGAATACTTTATTTGCATCTCTTGTTTTCTTCCGTCTGTTTCCCGTTCTGTCCTCACTATCTGGACTCCTTTACACGCTTACAGTTTTTGCCTATTGCTTACACACTTTTTGCAGAATTTGGCTCATTATGTCAAAACTCTACATACAAGCCAATCAGACATAGCACTTGGAGATTAACAACTCACATCTATGCCAAAATGAAACACCGCAATCAAATCCTAACACTCCTTTATAAAAATGAAATTCTTACAACAAAACCATATACACAAGCACCATTTGAATTACTCTTTCATATCACCAGCAACACACTGATGGGCAGTCTTTGTGTTTCTATTTTTATTGTCATTTTCTCAGACTTCTGTAAAACTCAAAAGTAGAATTTCTGCAGTAATCAAACAAGAGTTTTTACAAAAAACAAACATTCTTACAGAAATAAAGAAAAATAGAATCAAATTTCATCATCAAATCATCAAATTTAGCAACAAAACAAAAGTAAAAAAAAAACCCAGTTACTGGATAAATTGCTATTGGGGGAAAAAAACATACTTGTTTTGTGTGTGTGCGTGTGTGTGTGGTGGGGGGCTTATGGATCCCGCCTTCTGTTCGGATCTGGCCACAAGACCTCGTCAACATCACAGGCGATGTCCTCATGGGTTAGGCATCAGGGAAAATATCGCCTTGTGTGCCGAATCCACCCTTGGATTGATCCCACCTCAATGTCTCCGCATGCCTCTTCCATTGCCTGCAGAAGAGTCATGCGGGCCTGTGGTTGCCGATCATACACTTTCCACCGCCACTCTGAAAAGAATTCCTCGATTGCATTTAGAAAGGGGCTGTAAGGGGGTAGGTATAAAAGTTTGAAATGGTTATGGTTGTTGAACCAATCTTGGACCAGAGCAGCCCGGTGGAAACTAACATTATCCCAGATGACAACAAACCTGGGCTGCTGTGGTCTGTCCTGCACAGCTGCATGTAGTGCATCTAGAAATGCAAAGATCTGTCCTGTAGTGTAGGGATCTAGAGTGACATGGTGATGCAGGACTCCTTGGACACTAATTGCAGCACACAAGGTGATATTTCCCCCATGCTGCCCAGGGACATTTACAACAGCCCTTTGTCCAACTACGTTACGGCCCGACGCCTGGTTTTGGCCAGATTGAAGCCTGCCTCATCCACATAGATGAACTCATGTGGCAGTTCGGCGGGATCAAAATCCAGAACTGTCTGTAACAGAAAATATTGAATAGTGTTACTGAAAGCACATACAGTAACTACAATGTCTATATTTTCACACAAGTAGGGGCTGGGTTGGGTCAGTATAGACAAAAACTACAGGCAGGGCAGGTGGCAGCACAAACCCTCATTCCCACATCACATTATACTGTATGTAACGTAACGTACACATACCTGCACATAATCATGGCGCAGATCCTTGACCCTGACACTGTCCCTCTCAAATGCCACCCTGCACAGCTGCTTCATTCTGAAGTTATGTTTGTGTAGGATGCGACTTAGTGTAGAAATGCTGACCCTGTTGATATTGTTGAATTAATTTCTATTTGCAATTATGCGTTGTTGCAACGAAGTCGGATTGCATTATTTTCTCGCACCATTTCAATGATGGCAAGTGATGAGTATATTTCAACATGTTACAGTTTTCATTATTTTTATTATTCATTTATTCTTTACTTATAGGTTATAGTTTGATAAATAATGTACGGAACAATATGTTTTTGTGAAAATCATGTGAGGTGCGTATGGCGCCTCACCCATGTGATAACCAAAAAAAGATTATGTTTGCAGAGAATCAGGAACTAAAACCAGCGCAGTCTGACTGAAACTGATGCTTACCAAGGCTTGAAGAAGAGACCGCCTCGAAACTGAACTTGTTTGTGTCTTCTTATAAATACTGGGTTGAGGGAGAGACGAGCGGTTCAGAGTTCCTGACATTAAGACTCGTGTAGTTTTGTGTAACTAGGGACAGACGAACCCAGAGCTCTGTATGCTTTATTCATGTGGTGTTACATTTAATAAATCTTTTGAAGAGAATTTCTACTCTCCTGAGTTATTGAACACGCGGACTTGAGGATTGCTTTGCCAAGTCCAACACAAGCTCTTGTTGTTGAGTGAAGAGCCGTTCCCTTCCACCTTGAGGAGGTCGTCCAACCATTCTGTAGAAAATGCCACCACAAGATGTCACTGGTTAGGTTCTTTTTCACATACTGTACTTTCAAACTGTACACAGTACTGTAACATCACAATGGTATTCCTTTACATATACTTCACAGCACTACCCATTTTTGTATAGTAGAGTTAGTACAGTAATACTGTAATATGATACAGAATCATGTGACACATACAGTAGGTACAGTCTGGAGTAGAAACTTGAAGATACCCGTTCTCCAGACGGAATGTTCTTATTATGGATGCTACTGTGTAGCCACTGAGGTTAGTGTGGACTCTTTGCCCAGCCTCCCTCATGGACAGGCCATGATTTATCACATGGTCCACCAGAGTAGCCCTGATGTCATCTGATACACGTCTCCACACTGGTCCTCGTCCTCTTCTCTCTCTCTTTGTCCTCCTCTTACTCTGACTTTCATTGCGTCCATGCTTGCAAAGTTCTCAAAAGGGCTAACCTGAGGCCTATTTGTAGTGCTAAGGCTCAGACCGACTGGTGTTCTGTTTTCTGTGCAAGTGTTTTCAAGTGTGTATGTAAGTGCCCACAATTGTCAGATGAGTTTTGCATTTTGAACAGAGTGTTTTCCCAACGATAACAGGTGATTTCGTTTTTGAACAAAGTGTCTAATGTAAGAAAGCGTGTGTAGTGTTTCGCAATAAGTGTGTTACAGAATTGCAAACAAAGTGCAAAGTTGACAATGTGTTTAAGGTATGCTACAAGAAGTTTAGGTATTGAGGCTTGGGTCTAAGCATTCGGTTTTAATGTGTAAGCAATGGGCAAAAACTGTAAAAATAAAGGTGCTTTGAAGGTTCTTCACAGCGATGCCATTGTGGAACCAAAAATGGTTCAGTCAAAGATTCTTTAAAGAGCTGTCTCTTTCTAACCTTTTTATCATCGGAAGAACCTTTTCCATCACAAAGAACCTGTGACACCTCCACAGCAGGGCAACAAATATAAATGTTTTGCTCAGTAAACAAAAGTATGTATTTTTCACTCGGTATACCAATGTGGTAATTGTATGACCTTCCCTTAAGTCATAAGAAACTCCTTTCAGATAGATAGCCCAGGACTTTTATTTTGATATGGGGCAGGAGAGAGAAGGCCAAAAAGCCTAGCTTTGGGAGGTTAAGTCCTTGAACTTTGTGGTGATGAAGTGACATTATTGCATATAAGTTGAGTCAAATTTCTTACAAACCTTTAGAAAAAAATGGTAGTGAATGATGTCCCAGAACTGATTTTCTGAATTTCTTACTATTCTTCCATATAGCATTCCCTGTGTTCAACAGAACAATGAAATGTAAACAGGTTTGGAACAAGTTGAGGGTGAGTAAATGACGACAGAAGAGTCATTTTTGGGTGAACTGTCCCTTTAAGTGTTGAGCTCTGTGCACACTGTAAACTCTTCCGCTCACACTGTAAAACCCACAGCTCTGAGAGCACTGGAAAGACTTCAGCTTTGCGCACACTGTAAATCTTGATATCCACACACAATGTGAAGTCTTGAGCTCTGCGCGCAGTGTAAATAGCTTTTCTGTACATACCAATGCAAAATAATTGCAAAGCTTTCATTGACATTTTTTGAAAAGCAGCAGGACACAGATTAACGCCTCAGCGATATGTCATTTGGCGAGTTGATGGAAGGCACACGGGAAAAGTCTGGAGCAGTATTCGATGTGTTTGTCAGTTGTCACAGCCTGCGTAGGGTGCACTCACATATAATGATGGTGCTATTTTGCAGGTGCGAGGCGACTGAATCAAGGAACATATTTCTGCAGCACCTATAATGGTCTCAAACCAAATGAGGCAGCAAAACTAATCAGTCCCCACAATATGATTTCACTACTACAAGGTAATTTCAAAAACCTTTTTTATTCTGTCTGGCCGTGTGTGTGAGGTGACATTTTTACCAAATAGGAATTACTAAAGCAATAAGCCCCGTGAAGCAGTGGGTTACACTGCATTTTATAACAGCTGAGGGCGTAAAGTAGTAAAACCCTCTCAGCTGTTATAAAATGCCCTGTAACCCACTGCTTCACACGGCTTATTGCTTTTATGAAACACTCATTCCATATGCGTAGCAAGGTTTCATAAGATAAAGTAAACAGAGTGATATGTAGGCTGTGTAATGCGGTCAGCCGTTATAAATCGGGGTATTTTATAACGGCTTAGAACTCTGCTCAGCCAATCAGAATCGAGGACACAGATTTATGCTGGTCAAAGACTATGAAAGGAGAGGACTTGTCGTGTGTGTCTTACTGTACATTATCCTGTGCAAAGAGAATAGGCTTCATAGTGCTGATTGACAGAGGTCAGTTTTATTCAACATACATTAGAACATTATTCTAACAGTCTGTAGTTGTCCAGGAAATGGCTAAAAGTGACTGTAAAAGGTAACGAGACCGCTCTTTCTCAAAAAATACTCCACATTACCTGTCGGCACATCCCCAGAGGATCAGTCATTCTCAGCGTTTAAGCTTGTGAAGTCCAGACTTTCAAGTCTATGTGATGAAGCTAGGCTTGCAGTTAACCATTCCAAAGTCATTAAAATACTGAAAAACCACAACAGACAGAATTGTTTGGTGAATTCTTTCTTTCTTTCATTCATTTATTTATTTGTTCAGTACATCAACGTTTTTTAAGGGAGTCCTTTTTGATCCTTGAGCCCCAGCACAAGTCTGTTCAGATGAAGCGCTCTGAGCGCTGTGGCAGATGAGATGGTAATATATGCCATTAAATCAATTTAGCAGAAACATGTTTGAGGTGCCCTCAGTCAGGTAACACATGTACAGACCTCGTTCTTATTCATTTATCAAGAAGTGAGACTGACTCGTCTGCACCTTACCTGTCTGATCCTCTAATAGTCCTGTGAATATGACAGACCGGCAGAGACCCTGTTAGATTTTAATATGTGCTCTCTCTCTCAAGACCACACACACACGCACACATGCACGCACGCACATACGCACGCACACACACACACACACACACGCTTTTGGCTAAAATGCCTGCTGACATACAGCGGCGCAGAACTCAATAAGCCTTACAGTGACCTGGTGCTGGTGGAAAGCTGACTGTAATCTCCACTGAGGAGTGATATTAAACCATTAGATTGGATGTTTCTTATAAAACGTTTCATCTGAAGCTGTATGCTTAAAGGTTTCAAATTAGTTTTGAGACATAAATATAATTTACTTTCTTTCAACACAAAACAAACATTTTATTCAAAGTTTGCTTAGACTTGAATAATGAGTCAGTCTACTGTACTATACTTTATTGTTTGATCAGCCATTGATGAGCACTATTCATTCATATCACATATTTAAGCGAAACGTTCATAAACTCACAATGTACACTACATTCTCCAGTATCAGTATTTTAATAATTCATAAAAATGAATCGCTGTCTGAGATTTTGTTATGGAGATAAAGGTTAGGATCAAGGTTTATCGTTAGTTTTACAGCAATAAGCCCCGTGAAGCAGTGGGTTACTTTGCATTTTATAACAGCTGAGGGCGTAAAGTAGTAAAACCCTCTCAGCTGTTATAAAATGCCCTGTAACCCACTGCTTCACACGGCTTATTGCTTTTATAAAACACTCATTCCATATGCGTAGCCAGGTTTCATAAGATAAAGTAAACAGAGTGATATGTAGGCTGTGTAATGCGGTCAGCCGTTATAAATCGGGGTATTTTATAACGGCTTAGAACTCGGCTCAGCCAATCAGAATCGAGGACCAGAAATTGCCGTTTTATAGGATTTTTTGTTGATTGCTTAGGGTGCACGACGCCATACTCAACAAGCAGATACAGTATATACCCCAGCGATTGCCACTGTCTTTTGTCTAGTTTTCATGTTTTTAACTGCATTCTATACTATACTGTCAGTCTTATGTCAAATAATGTTAAGTGTTTGTGGACAAAAAAATGATCAATAAATGACTCTAAACATTTGATATATTGACTACTGTGAACTGCATTGGTAAAGTACTGGATGTTCACGCGTTTGTAAGAAGCATGGTTGGTTATTTTCACGGTGAGAAGTGAGCAGACGCCTCAGCACAAGCACAGTGATAGGGGATGAGATGCAGGTACCTGGAAGATCTATGAACCTAAAGTACGAGCAGTGACCTAGCGGTGAGAGATTGACACAAAACCATGCAAATCAGTTTCCGACGAAATGCAAAAACAAACAAAAATAAGAACTTTGTGCACTCGTGGGTAATAGAGCAATGCAAAGAGGCAATGGATTAGGAAAATGACTTGTTTTCATCTCCTCACAGTTCATTATTTCAAAGAGAATAAGGCATTAGGACAGTTTTTCCTGATAAACAAATTCTGATTAATTTCCCTGGTAAACAAAGCCTTACAGCTCTTTTTGCAGCCAGATTATTTTAGACCTTCTGTACAATTGAACAAAGCTACGAGTGATTTGTTTCTCAACTTTAAGGGGGGGGAAATCTTCATTAAACTACAAAGCGACGCAGGAGAAAAGAAGAATCATAAGATGAACACCGGGGTCTTGAGTAATTAACAGTGTTTAAAACTGAAACATTAGAACTTTAATGGACTGTCTTGATACACGCACACGCACACATTAAAGTCACAAAGGCAGTCAGGAGATATGAATCCATTTTAATATTCTTTTAGATCTTAGTCTGAGCAGAGGCCACATGTTTAATAAGACATAAACAGAGAGATGCATATGTTAATGCTGTTGTCCAGTGCTGTTGTGATCCTGTACGGTAGAGGGGGGGATTAGAAAGACCACTGTAAAATTATGAATGGCTCTAATTGGTAGGAAGGGAGGACCTAGAGTATACTTTAGAACACGCATGGGCAAATAAGAAAAACAAAAAGAATTTAAAATAAAAATGTTTAATCTGTTATGCCATTTTTGATTGGACCTTGTCCAGGTTGGGACAGCAGACACTGCTTCAGACCCTGTTGGCAGCAGCAACCAACCATTGCAATGTAAACCCGAATGTTCAAAGTAATAAAATATTTAAGCTAGTACAACATCTATTTAGAGTTCCTGTAACTTATTCTTACTTTTCAGTTAATTTCACTTAATTTAAACAAGTTAATTCAACACGATTTGTTGATAATGATTTTCAGTTATTTTTTTCAAATTGTATGCGTTTTTAGAAAGGATAAAGCCTTGTTAATGATGAATGTTCATTTATCTTTGATATTTAGAAGAGTTTGTTGTATTTTTGACTTTTGGGGTTACCATCGTTCAGAAGAGTTGTGCTTATGCTTAGGTTGTGGGAGGTGCCGTAGCAGTCGTGTGTTGCATCACTCTCTGTAAAGGCTGTTTGTTAATTGTTGATATAGCTGAAATGTTTAGGTTGTTCTAATAAGACCTTTTATTTAACTGTAAATAAAAAAGGAGTTACCTTATTAAATGTAAACAACTATGAGGAATTAACATGCATGAGTACAACAAACTCAAAACTTGATAGTTCTGCTTACTTAAAATTGAAAACATCATAACTCAAACCATTTGATGTAACTGATGTAACTTATTCGGGTTTGCAGTGTGGTAGTGCTCTTTATAACTCTGGGTTCACACCAAACACGAATTAAGCGATTTGCGTGAGTAAATCACAAAGAAAGTCAATGCAAAGACGCATATAGACGCGAACTCGCGGCAGGCGATGCGAATGACGCAAATCGGGCAGTGCGTCAATATAGTCTTCCGCAAAGGTGGAAAATATTTGTCAGATCGCGTCATTCACGCGAAAATAACTAACTTTTCCCGCGAGTAATAAAAAGCGTGTAACGCGATTGTTCGCGTTTGGTGTGAACCAGTGGTGATCCGTGACCACTCTTCCGGGGAAGCAGTAATGCAAAGCTCGGCAAAACATGTATTTAGCCCGTCATGTCAAAATACGTGCCTGCTGCAGACGCGTCGAAAGGGTTTATGATAAAAGAGACGCTCCCGTTTGCTAGATACTCACTTAGTCTCATGTGTAATCAGAGTTAAGTGTTAACGCAGTGTCTTCTGAACGCGAGCGTCTCTTTGATCATAAACCCTTTCCGCGCGTCTGCAGCAGGCACGTATTTTGACATGATGCGTTATGCACTGGACACGTATTTTGAATTCCTGCTTCCATTGAAGAGGAGGCACTGATCGCCACAGGTGTGAACCCAGCATTAGCAGGGTTCTAGACTAACCTTTTGCACTGGTTGCACTGGTGCGCCTAACTTTTTTTCTTAGGTGCACCAACACAAAAGTTAGGTGCACCCAAATTTTCGACCGCATTGCATTTAACTCTGCAGTTTTACAAGTTCACTTTTTTTTAAATCGCTGTAAATATAGGCAATATTTACTTGTAAATGATTAACTAACAATCTGGTCAACATAAAGTTCTTTATTTGAAGCACAATTCTACAAGAAAGCAGGGCTCTAGACTAACACTTGAGAGAGGTGGCACTGGTGCTACCAAGTTATTCAGTTGGTGGCACCAGCCCTTTATTTGATATCACCAGAGTCGTGGGGTGAGGTAAGAAAAAAGAATCACTAAAACTTTAATACATTAATATATCAATTAGAAATTAATACAAATCATTGTTTATGATTGAATTATTTTTATTGTATATGTAAACTCTCTTTCAACACTTTACCATATTTAAAGCACATCTTTCTTAAAGCTACTTTCTTCCTTTATTTGTTGTGAACGACTCCTATTAGAGAACACAATTCCTTTAATATCAGTGAGTGTTTTTGGGCGCGTCCGTTGTTGTTTGATGAACATTATAAACAAGAGATCTTTATTATGCTGCTGCCCCTTTAAGAGCTCGCGCAATATACTGGAACACGTGTTTTGTTTCCCAACTCTTTGGTCACGAAACAAACTGAATACCTTTACAAGGTTTCTTGTTAATATGGGAATTTTTAGGTTATCTTGTGTTAATATGTCCGTTTCAGAGTAAGAAGGCGTGAAAGAGAACTCCGTTTAGTATTTTGTGCTCGGACTCTCTGGGCGCGCGCATCTCAAACAACCCGCGAGACCTGAAGGCTTTTAGTGATTATTCTTCATGACAGCTGCATTGATACACGTTTGGCTTCTATCAATAGCGACTCACAAATAAATAATATTTAGCGTGATGTATAACGTTTTGTATGCTTTGCAGTATTGTTAGAGATCTTTATACAATAGTTTAGTGCTTAAAGTTTAAACACGTGTTTCCTGCATTAGCTTCACATGCATACAACACTTGCAACACATTTCGTTATCTTTGCTGTTTTGTACCTTAGCAGGGGAAATTCTTGTATTCTGCATATTTACTTTAGTTGCAAGATTGAGCGCTTCACTCGTCTGCTCTTTCGGTCCTTCGCCTCTTACCCGTAACCCGCGAATTACGTCTTTGGGGGCGGGGCCACTGATAGATAAGAGAATGGTTGAAGGAGGGGAGACGAAAATGAGTGACTGAATGCGCAGCTTGCGCAATATAACGTTTCTGCGCATTAAATTTATAATACGCAAAAATTATATATTGATCAGTTTGACAGTCGCACCTGTGCGACCATTAAGAAAAACTTGTCGCACTGGCAGGAAAATTTGTCACAAAATGAGACCATTTAGTCGCAGTCTAGTGTGTCAGAGCATTGGTTATGACTTTAGGACAGATCAGGCCTTAACTTAACATTCTTAATGAAAAAGTTGTCAATCGTTCTTTTCATCTTCTCTCATCATCCGTGGCTACATCCACTCTGTTTATCTGACGGGCCTAGGCTCCTCCCCTCTCTGTCCGACTGCAGCACAGCATTTTCAAACATACACACCTACAGGAATATCTGGACCACGGCCAATCAGAGGGGGGTCCGCCCTTCACTATCTCTGATTGGTTTAGACCACGATATGGGCCTAATGTGTCTGTTGTTCAACCACAGGGAGACTTTCGCAGAGACTTTTTTCCCTCGAACGGCTGGTCGCACCGGTGCGACCTCAGATTTTTTTTAGTCGCACCATTGAGAAATTGGTCGCACTCTAGAGCCCTGATTAGACTATTTCAATCCTCTGGATGTCTCTCTGCAAATCAGAAGGGTTCTATGATTCCCTCTAGTTACGCAAGAACATGGAGTGGCTCAGAGATGATGTATTTTTAGATGCAAACCCTGTCTGTAGCTAACAAAACCCCGAAATATGTTCACATTTTAATCTATGACATTAAACACACCAGTTATAACCCGTTTGTGATTTATTAAACCTTTATTGTGTCTTTAAAATGCTAAAAAAAATCGCTAAAAGCGACTTCTTCCTTTGGTGGGGATGTTAGACGCCATCGCGCATATAAACCTCACAAATAATGCAACATGGCCACAATTGTCTAAAATCGTTTTTGAGGATTCATTCATTCATTCAGTAATTACTTATTTGCGTAATTACTTACCAGGGAACACATTTTTAATCAATTTGAGAAAGTTGTCTGAGGATTGATGGTGGTGACGTTGATATTGTGCGACCTTAAGTGTAGTCTGTTTATAGCCTGTTTATAGGCCGTTTATAGCCTCGAGTTAGCTTTTTACTTCTGCCACTTGTATTTAGGCTTCAAAAATAGCAAATATTGCATTTATCTGTAAAGATTATCTTTATAGACAAAACGTGTAAACATCATAAACTTTTGTTAATCATAGATCTTATTTTTTGCAGTTTTCCAAGTCTATGGGAAAGATGCATATAGACTTTCGGTCGAGGGAACCAGCGCAGCGCTTACTTCCGGGTTAGCCTACAAAAATACATCATCTCTGAGCCACCCCATTGGGGCGAATGCCACCCTTACTGGCTGGGGTGTGGTCCTACATGGCCATTTAGCTCTTTGGGAAGGCTCTCATCTCACCTGCCACATAATCATTTTTGGATATACAAACATAGAGGCAGACATTCTGTCAAGGCAGGGGCAGGGGAACCAAGGCTCCACCCAAATGTGAAGAAGCAAACGGAAGCAGACCTGTTCACCTCTTAGTTGAACTGTCCACTGTCCACTCTGGTAGTCTATAACTGACCCAGCATCTCTAGGGCTGGATGCCCTTAGTAATTGTTTCTCTTTTCTCTCTTTAGTATAAAGAGTTTTAATAAAATGAATTTGTAAAAAAACTGTAATACAGGACTATATGTCAGACTGTATGTCTATCCCCTCATTTGTCTTGAATTAAATATGGCATTTGCTGTGACTAAAGTCTGCTGTCATAGCATATCCTCTAACTGCATGTGTTCCTGTATGTAAACTTAAAGTTAGCCTTTGAAATTCGACAGGACTGTGAGGTGTGTGTGTGTGAAATTGCACTTTTTGTTCTGGGAGGAGTGGTTGTTGGACCAGAGCTATACAGTTTAGATACTGTACATTGCCCAGGTTTCATTTAAAGCATCTTCACTCAGGTTGCTAGTGTAAGTTTACCTTTCAAAAATAGCCACGCTTGTGGTTTTACATGAAGATGTTTTCTGTTAGTCAGCACTGCAATCAGGGTTTGTTGGTGCACAAACAGGCACTCGTAAGGACTCGGGTCCTTATTCTGTCATAGTGGATTGGTTGGTGAGGGTTGGGCCCGGTCGGGGGGCCTGTTGGGACCAGCTGCATGAGTCACCGGAGGCTTCAGGCCTGACTAACAGTTGCATCAGCGCAGCGAGCCGAGGTGAACTGATCGGTGAATGGACCGCAGGAGTGAGGTGAAAGAGCAGGAAAGCACATACACGTGACCTGTGGGTCTGTTGGGGAAGAGCGTGTCATATTGTATTAGGAGCAAGACTCTCGCCGGCGTGATTCACTGCTCTGTCTGCTGGCGGTCTGTGCCTCTGCATGAACTAGGACACTGGATGTTGTCATCTGGGAAAAGGTGCTATGTAGGTTGACGTAAGACCCTGTGCGAGTCCTGTTTTGTTGCACATTTATGCTGAATCTGAGAAAACAAGGCTACGGTTGTTGAGGGAACGATAGAAAGCAAATGGATGTGAAGGAGAGATGATCCGTGTGCTGTGGAGACACACACCAGCTTTAAGAACTGGTCCATATTCAAATCATTGTGGCACTAGATTTGAAGTAAAAGGACATCAAATGTGTGCAAGTCACTAAGACCAATGTTATAGCACTTGTATGCATTTCTGCTCATAACAAAAGACGAAATAAGCGCAAAATAATGCAAATAGTAATGAAATGCCTCCTTCATTAGTAGGACTCCAAAAACAGACACAAACACACAAAGGTCGTATTACTGTAATTCATCATGGAGAACATGGAGTCCAGTCCCATCACACAGTGCAGAGAAACAGATGGAGTGATGAATGGTCATTCACACACGCTATGGAGCATTTGTGAAGGTAATGAATGTGTCAGTAGAGTCACGTCAGTGTCTGATGTTCTCCGTCCAGCTGCTGGCCCAGGGGGAAACGACGCTTCAGTGCTCCTGTGACTCTCTGTGTGTCCGTCCTGCAGGGCCGCTCCACGCCCCGGAGATGATGAAGCTGTACACCTTTACCCTCTTCCTCTCCCAGAGAGGACTGAGAATGATGAATGCAGAACGGAGGTTGTGCTTCTATAAACACTGGCCTGGTACTTTATTATTGTTATGAACCCCCTGGTGGTTTCTTTTTCTTGGTTCTTTTTTGTTTTGCTTTGCAGAATGGTGTTGGGCTACTGGCGTCATTATTACTGCAATGTTTTACCTGTGTGGACTTGGGCTATTGGCTTCCAATCATTTGTGGGACTCTCCTCCCTTTTTATTCCCTTTTTCTCTTTGACACGTATAGAGTCCGTCTTCGTCATGGCTTTTGAGGAGTGTCTGACATTATATCTATATGGCACATGGACTGCCCTACAAGCTCCTGCATGAACTAACATCAGCCTCCCGTCACTAACAACTTTCACCACAACCCTCCCCATTGCCATGGTAACAACAGCAACTTCTCTGATTGGTGGATTTTGGGTTCTGACGTTTCAAACTGTTGGGTATGCCTTCAATGCAACATTATTGATAAAAACCCATTTATCTAAACATATTTTTAACTGATCTTGATGGATGGGTGAGCAAACTGATGTGTTTGTTAAGACAGTTTACTTTCTCTTAGAAAAGCTGTCAATATGGGGAGAGAAAACTAGAAAAACTGTGACTTGCTCAAGATTTCTATGACAGTTTGATTTCAGATTTCAGTATGACAGACCAGATTTCCCTCTTTTGTATTGTCCCTTGTCATGGTTCTGTCCCACCTTGTCTTGCTTTTCTTGACCTAGTGGCATAACCATGATAGAACCTCTTGTTTTATGTGGAGAGAGTCAGTTTTGGCATTCCATATACTCCCTCTCTCCGGTGTGGCGTCTCTGTTCCCGCCCTTTCGTCTCCTCGTTATTGTTTGTTAATTAGTTCATGTCCTGCACCTGTCCCCTCTTGATTTATCCCCTTTATAATGCCCTTGTGTCTTCTGTCTCGTGCTGGTTCATTGTACTGTCGTGATTGTGTAATGTTGTGAGTTCCTGTCTTTGAGTTAGTTTAGTTTATTTTGTAGTTGTGATGTGTTTTAGTCTAGTCCTGTTAGTTTAGTTAGTCTTGTTCCTGTGTCCATGTTTGTTACTTTACCCCCACGTGGGTCTTTGTTTTGTTGCTTATTTTTATTTAAGTTTGTGTTAACCCCTTACCCGCTGTCTGCACTTGGGTCCTCTGTCCTTGTCTTCGTGTCTCTCACCACCCACCGTTCATGACAGTCCCTACTCTGGTCGTCAATGATGTCCCAGAAATGAAAATAGCTACAATTGTTTCAAATATCTTTCCGTGTGTCCATCAGAACAAAGACAAGTATACGGGCAAGTATACGGACAATCTGAGGGTGAGTAAATGGTGACAGAATTTTCATTTTTGGGTGAACCATCACTTTAAAACACAAACTGTACCTACAGTAGGAATGTTCCTGTGTGCCCTTGATGCCTTTTGTCAAAAAAAAAAGTGCTTAGTTTCATTTAGTTGTGAAGTCCACAGTAAAGCCCGTAAAATGGAAAGTATACAGTAAGTGCTATTGCTAGTTTTTTACCCAGAAGGCCACACTTCACTGATGCACTAACAGGTCATTGGAGTGTCAGTCGATGAATAGGAGTTTGATCAAGTGAGGACGGTTGCCATGGAAACGGACTGGGTACCACAGGTAGGGACGATTGCTGATTGCCTGAACTCAAGAGGCCCTGATGAGAGAAAAAGAGCACTATATAATCACCGGCGCTGCACATATCCCTTCAAGAGGGAGAGACAGAAAGATGATCAAGCAAAAACATAAGGACTGCATTTATAGAAATATAAATGAATATGTGAGATTTACAGTTGGCATACAGCAGTGGTCACCAACCCTGCTCCTGGAGATCGACCGTCCTGCAGACTGCAGCTCCAACCCTGCTTCAGCACACCTGTCTGTAATTATCAATCAAACCTGAACACCTCGATTATATAGTTCAGGTGTGTTTGATTGGGGTTAGAGCTGAAATCTTCAGGACAGTCGATCTCCAGGAGCAGGGTTGGTGACCACTGGCATACAGTATGTTGAATATGTTACTTTCATTTATACACAAAGATAGGCTTGTCATTGCTGGAATCTTGTTTGTCCAAAAACAACATCAAAAGGGGTTAGGTGTCAAAATCCCCAAAATCCTACATCGCGCCGCCTCACTGTATTGCATCGCATAACCGGTGTGTTTAATTGGATCAGGCTTTTATAAAACAGAGGTTATGGCCCTTACAGGCCCCCCGCTGTCTGACTATTGATTTAATTACAGTACTGAGTTCAGGCTTCATTTAGCAAAGCATTCCAGCAGAACTGAAGCAAAGCACCTCTCTGAAACCTCCCGAACTCAACTCATGCTAAAAATGATGTGAAGACCTCTCTGCACTGACACCTTACTGATCAGCAATCGTCTCCGCACGCTCCAGTCAAAGAAACGGCAAACTCCTAAAAATAGCCCGTCTTTATCACGCTGTGATTTGTAATACGGGTTTGTGAGCTGCTGTCAGAGACTTCAGAGCGGCGTGTGTCAGGAGGAGAAACTGGCGACAAGAGCTCGTGTTTACCGCACAGCTTTGGAAATGGAAATTGGCTGCAAGATGTAGCTCGATGAATGTGGTGAGGAATGTTTCGGCTCACCCGACACGGAAATCTGCTGGCCGTCATTCTGTTGCAATAATTTGGGAGGAGTCTGACCTGTCTGTCTCAGCACTAGACACACCCTCTGTAAAAATATTGGATTTATTACAGCAATTATGCCTGAAAATGTCAGAGATAAAATAAACTAGTGGTTTAAATATGTATAAAAAAATCTAATATACCTTTAATGGAAATCAGCCCTGTGTAAAAATGTGTGCTACCTCTAAGTCTAGTATAGCCCAATGTGTGATGTGTAAAAAAGATGGATTATTGATGTCCTTTATGGCATATTTCTTTTTTTCTTAACTCACATTGATTCATTGTTTAAATGTTAGTGTTTATTCCAGGGATTTGTTGTTCTAGTGTGTGTCTTTATGTGCGAGTTAGTTGTTGAATTGCACTGCTCTGGTTTTGTCTTGCTGGTTATAGTCCCCTGATAAAAAATAAAAAAAGACTTGATTTGATTTTGCTTGAGCAAGTTCTAAATAAAAAAGACGCACCCGATCTACTCTTTTTCTGTCCCTTGTTTATAGCTACATAGGCCTACATGTAGGTTGCTATTAATAAAGTGAATGTTACTGTAATTACTACATTTTGTTTCAGATTTTTACATGTGAATGGATCAATGTTGAGAATGTCATAAACCATGACGTTGAACAACAGCAGGCCTATATTTGTCATAGACCTTGTTTTTCATTGTTACCTTAGGATGCAGCAATAAATGTTAACACATTACTGCAACACGTTGGGCACGATACAAAAGACACTTTAGGGAAAAGCCGCAGGGCGCTCCAAACAGCCCTAATGTTTCTGTGTTTCTACACCGAGACAAACACATTCATTTAGGGGGCAGTAGAGATACATGCCAAGTCACACATTCAGTGATGAATATGTGCTCTCAGTGCCTATGAATATTCATTTCAGCCCGCTGGCTAATGCATGCACTCAAATATAAACGCTAAGGCAATAAATGCCATTAAGAGGAGCCTCTGTTGTTTGGCTATAGAGTGAAAGTAGCTGGAGGATACAAACTCCGGTCATTTATCATAGTTTGTCAATGGAAATCAAGTGTTGGGGGCAGCGTCCAGTCATATTCCCAGAGGGAAAGGAAAGCCAGCGGTTCTTTCTGTGAAGCTCAGAAGTGCTGTTCAGGTTAAAGCAAGCAAACAACGCCACCTCACAGACAACATTAAATCAAATTAGGAAAGGTCCTGCTTCTTACTGTGCACATATTATTCAGAAGAAATGTAAAAACGTTCTTGACCTTTGCAAGGACTTTTCTGCTGATGTAACTAAGAGGGCACAGACAGGAGACCAACTAGAATATCCTATATTTCCTAAAGAAAATGTGAGTGCTGCTTGCCCTCGCAAAACTTGCTGCCAAAACACAAGGGTGTTCTGGGTGATTGCCAGGTCAGTGCTTTGCTGTTGCTAAGGTGAATGGTTGCTAGCGCTACTGGGTGATCGCTGACCCTCTTGCTTGAAGTCAGTAGATTCCATGCCCATGTGTGTTTACGCCTGTAGGAGCAGGGGCTGATGGCTGCCTTGGCTGTGTTGCCGGGGAATCAGGGGCTGATGAATGCCATGGCAAGGACGCAGCCTAACATCACCACAACCACGGCAATAGCAGCAGGCTTGCGCTTCCCCGGTTTGGTGGCCTGGAGCGGAAGTACCGGGACGGCCACTACAGACCGGTACTGCACCCCCCTAAAAAATTCCAGGAGAGCCCCCCCGGTCGTTCGTACCGCCCAGACGCACACCACCGCCACTGCCAAGGTGGTCACAGCGGTGATCTCGGGCAAATCAGCCGGGACTGAGCTGGAGGGTCCTGAGGAGGGCTCAGGGAGACGCACAGGCAAGAGCTCTGCACAGGCAAGAGCTCTGGGGAGGCTCACAGGCGAGGGCTCTGGGAGCTCTGGAAGGCCGGACGGGACCGGCTGGAAGGACACTGGTAGTCAGACGGGACCGGCTGGAAGGACACTGGAAGGCCGGACGGGACAGGCTCGAAGACCTCTGGTAGGCCAGACGGGACCGGTTCAAGGACCTCTAGAAGGCCAGATGGGACCGGCTGGAAGGACACTGGAAGGCCAGACAGGACCGGCTCGAAGGCCTCTGGAAGACCGGACGGGACTGGCTTGAAGATCTCTGGAAGACAGGACGGGACCGGCTCAAGGTCTTCTGTAACAACTTCTCAAGCAGACGGAAGGACGATGCTACACAGGGAACTGAAGGAGACTGGTGATAGTTTATTGAAGGGAACAGGTGAACAGAAGACAGGTAAGTAAATCCAAAAACAACAGGTAACATCCACAGGTAAGTAAATCCAAAAACAACTGGAAAGTACAAAGTCGGAGCTAGAACAAACATAGTACAACTAGACCTGACCAACAACACAACACAACACAACACAACACAACACAACACAACACAAGGAATATAAAGAGTCCAGGGAATGACGATCAGGTGTGGGTGCAATCATGAGTCTCAGGTGCAGGTGTAATCAAAGATGGTGACGAACTGGTGCAAAGGATTATGGGGAGTGTAGTCCGTGACTGTTAAAGGTGCGGTGAATAAGAGTACATGGAGTGAAAACACTGGGAAAGCTGGCAGGGGAACACAAGGGCGCAGACAGGACCGTTACAGATTTGAGTCCCTCTGTGGGATTTTTCACCCATCAAATTCATCAGATCAGGTCAAGTCTGGCCTTTCTTTTAAGACCTTTTCCACATGGGGACCACAAAAAATGCCAGCATGTTCATTTATTCACCAACATTGGTTGGTTTTGTACTTTTTTTACCCTACCATGGGTTAAAAACAACCCAGCATTATTTTGAGTGTAATGGATTCAATGAAGTCTTTTAGGGTCATCTGACACATACACTTTATCTTCAATCTGCCATCACTCATCTGCCCTGCTTCCCGGAACCAAAATGCGAGTTCATTTATATGCAATGTGTGAATTTTTTACATGGTCCTTTACCAATGTTTATCCACCTCTTTAAATATAGATATACCTGTGGCAAATCATTTCAAAAAAGCATTCCAAAAATGTGACAAGCCTTACACAGCCCAACATCCTGTTTCAATAGGAAATGCATCACCACACGGAAAAACACACGCCCACGCACACATTTGAGTCTCTATAATCATCTGTCTATATTACTTTCCCCAAATAAATGGACTTATAGGGGTTTCCTAGTCAAATGGCAAACATCACAGGATGAAACTTCAATGTGATTGTTGGTCTCTGAAGACTTAATTAGTTTGGACGGACATTCATTTGCAGCCTGGCAGCATTTAAACTACAACTACAGGAAGAAAGCCACCAGGGGCCTTTTAAGTGTGTTTAATATACTTCCCCAGCAGTCGGCTGTAGGCGTCAGGCAGGGAGGGACGGGTCAACCTGCAAATCAACCTGTTTGACCTGCAATTTTCACCAGAGGAGATTGGCAGCAATAAAAGCTAACAAAGTCCCCCTCCATGCGGGCACGTTATTAGTCCGCCTTTATTGCTGCAGAGAGCTGCTTTGTTAAGGAGGTTTTCTGTTTCCCAGCCTCCCGTGGGGATCGGTGAGCGTGCCGCCTCGCTCTGTTAAAACAGACAGATGTAAAGAGCGTGCCGCTCACATCAGCAGGCACAGGAACTGCAGTGAGAGAGAGAGAGAAAGACAAGACCAACAAGCGGTGACATACTTCAGTAACCTCTAACTGACTCTGGTCTGTCAGTCAAGTCCCAGAGAAACAATCCCAGACAGATGCTCAGGTGCCTCATCGGCCTAGTTTTTAATAAATCAATACTTCCCTTTTGTCTCAATTGGGTCTCATCTTAGACGTTCACTCCATATTTTCAGTTCAAAACTGTAGAACACGACATTCCATATTTGTTACTAATCACAAAGTCGGGTGCTGTCGAATCCGGGCTAGTTCAAAGGTCTATCATTTGTTTAGAGAATTGTCTTCCCAATTAATCTTAATGGCATGTGAATCAGACCAAAGAGCTTGGTATGCACGGCCATCAATGAAAGGAAAAAGATACAGTCTCGTGCAAGATCAAGAGAAAGACTATGTGATATATTAACAAATAATTGCATTAGTAGCCATTTGTTTTGTCAAGTTTTAAAGAAAACCGATTTGTCCCTTAATTATATTTGTAATGAAAAGCCATTATTGGTTTCCCTAATCTCAGATTTCCTTTATGTTGCTATTTAGGTTGGATTGAATTGGATTGGCCATGCCTTCCCGAAATCCAAGTGGGAACGCTGCGACTCACGGCTGTTCAATAGCAATGATGAGCAAAACGGCAATCCATTCTGCCATTAGCAGCTCGCTCTGAGCATCGATGAGCCCACAGCTGCAGAAACGTCCTGACGTAAATCCATTGTGTACTTTGGAAAATCTCCTTCATCACATTGATTGCGTCTGATATTTCATGCAATGATCACAAAATAGTTCTGTAGAGACCACCGGCTCCTGTACGTTCCTTATGAATAAATGAAAATCATGGGATCAATAGGGTTAAATCTATTCTATAAGGTCCTGCCCTGCGGGTAAAACCACAGCTCTTTATTTCTTCCGAAGGTCCTCATGGGTCTGGTGAAGTGGGAAGCCGCAAATCAAACAATCCACTTGATTGAATCTTACGGAGAATTGATTTCCAAGCCACGTGTTGTCAGTGATTCAACCTGAGCATGAATCAACTCATTACATCTGGCTTTCTGCTCACCTGAACAGATGGTGCTGAGAAAATGGGATATCTAACCTACATTTCCAAAAGTGATGTGACATGACAGTATGTGTCTGGAACATCCCATGACTATGAAGCGTTGTTGAGGAACAGACTGTTGTTTTTAATTCATTCTACGACAACTTGTTTAAATACCTATATTTAACATGAATTTATGGAAACACATTTATGTGAACTCGCCGTGATGGTGATCTGAAGTCATGTTAGCTGTGCCCGGAAGAACATGTGGTTGAATTCATGGAGCTAGGATTCTTTTAAATATTCAGTTTAGCTGTTTCTCTAAAACGCTTATGAGAAATGAAAAGTGACACACATGAGACAATTGCATAAGACCAAAACCTGATTATGATAGCATACAGATGTGAATTTGATAAGAACATTTAATTCAGACTTTGCTATCAGAAGAGTTCGAGACCTCCTCTAAAACTATGGACATGGCATTATTTTATCCGAGTGGGTTCTCTCTCCTGTCAGTAGCATCATTGGAAAAGCTTCAAAAATCATGTTTCCATTTCTGCAGGAAGATCTGTAGACGTGAGTGAAAACACAGCGTTTCATCCTGCTGGTGGGTTTCTGTGGCTTTAGGGAGTCAGTAGAGTCTAACTAATCAGGGTCTGCTGAGGGAGCATTGAGACAGACATGTGGAGGGGAGATGTGACACCTGGAAATTACACAATGTAATGGAATCAGCCAAGTGGTAAATGTAGCTTTTAAACAGGTTTTGTGTTCTCCATTAACTGCACAGACACTGATGGCTTCTGACAGTGCAGAAAGTGCTGGTCAGCATGTTGGCTAACTCCTCTGAAGCCCAGAGACAAAGTGAGAAGAAACACACGGAACATCTAGCTGGCAGAGGTCTTTACATTCTCTCTTTACTGCACATTTTGTACTGCATTAGACATCAGAATACGGTGTGCAAGCAATGCTTCAACAGAAGCTAAAATCGTCAATTCAGTATCCTACATTTTTTGTCACATGAGTTTGCTGCTCATCACATTTTCACCATAACGTAACGTACAGTATAGACTAAGCACGGAAAGCAGCCGACGTATTTCCGGTTAAATCTGAGGGGGTGAAAAATCATTTTCACCGGTCTGATCAAAAATGACACAATAAACATCAATAACAGCTTTAACTTGGCAAATTAATGACTATGGTATAAAATGGATAATCCATGGCTAGCCGTGCATTGAAGCTGTGGATTATCCCTTACATACCACAGTGCTATAATACAAAACTTTAGTTATGAGCTCCAGCGTTTAAAGACCTGATTGGTTTCTCCAAGCATCGCTGTGCCCCAGAGGTTTAAAGGACCATTGTGTTTTTTTAGCGGCATCTAGGGGTGAGGTTGGGAATTGCAACCAACTTCTCACTCCATCCCCCCATCCCTTTCGAAGCACTACGGAGGCTGAGAGAGGATTAAAGGGACACTTCACCCAGAATTGAAAATTCTGTCATTTACTCACCCTCAGGTTGTTCCATATCTGTATGCATTTCTTTGTTCTGCTAAACACAAAGATATTTGTGAGAATGTCAGTAACCAAACAGATCTCATCCCCCCCATGGACTCCCATAGTATTTAATTTTTCCTACTGTGGTAGTAAATGGGGGATGAGATCTGTTTGGTTTCTGACATTCTTTCAAATATCTTCCTTTTTGTTCATCATGTCAAAGACATTTATGGGCCACACTACAGAATTCATGCAAACTGCTGTCCCACATAAAACACACATTTAAAAAGCATTCAATTGGGAGATGGGTGTCCCAAACCCCTAAATTTCAATTTATGAAAATTACATTTAAAAAGTTTAGCATTTTTTCCATTGTTGTGAAGTTCAAAACATTTTTCTTTTCTTTTTCTTTTTAAATTATTAAACTTTATGTAAAAAATGCATCCCGCATTTTCATGTCACTACCGAAACAGTGTATGTTTTAGACCAGTGGTCACTAACCCTGCTCCTGGAGATCGACTGTCCTGAAGATTTCAGCTCTAACCCCAATCAAACACACCTGAACTATCTAATCGAGGTGTTCAGGTTTGCTTGATAATGACAGACAGGTGTGCTGAAGCAGGGTTGGAGCTGCAGTCTGCAGGACGGTCGATCTCCAGGAACATGTTTGGTGACCATTGTTTTAGTCCATTGGCTGAGACTCATTTTAGCCACACCCCTACATTTTTGATCAAGAATCATTACTCTGTCCCTCTCTCTAATAAGCTACAGGGTGAGTAGATCAGACTTATCATTTTGAAGTACATGTGTTCAAAAGTCTGAAAATCTGTGTGTAACTTTAAAGAATGTCACTACCAAATATCATTTTTCTGCAATCAAGCAAACTTTTTTTTGGGCGTTATTCCATAAAATGTAGTTTTTATGTGAGTACATCTGTTAGGAACTGTGCTTGCTAACCATGTGCTGATTAGCATCTTTGAGCTAGGCTCAAAAGTATTTAAAAATTTTTCACTACCAAAACAGTCACAACCGAAATGTACCACAGGTTATCACTGTGTTGTGTTGAGTTGGTAGAAGGAACACTTAATCCTTTATTTGTGAAAATTAACAAAACTCCGTACAGTTCTGCAAATCATTAGTATTTTAGTATGTTTTAGTAGTGATATACAGTACAGTAGTATGTGAGCTGTAGGTTTTCTATTAGATATTTACTGTCAGATGTGTGTTTGCTGTATGTGTTGGCATAATTAGTTATTTATATTAACATAAAATGTTGAAAGTCTGATTCAGCTGCGCAAATTAAATATTGTGTTCACTACCAAAACATTACCATCACTACTAAAAATGTGTGTCACGACCGAAACATGGGATATTTGTGAAACAAAGTATATTAAATGATCAACTAAGGTGTTATGATACACCATACACACTGGACCTTTAACTTTACACACATGGATTTAGAGTATTACATGTAAGGATTTCAACATCAACCCTGATACTACAGTCACTTCAAGAGTTTTACATTTTCATGACAGAGCCTTTAACCAGAGGACCTGTGGTCACTCCTTACAAATGTGCTCAAGGTTGCTCATCATCAGCAGTTAACGGAAGTATGCTGTGTGTCCAGTCAACTGCAGTCGCCTTCATTACACTTTAAAATGGTTGAATATACAGACTGCAGGTGTATTCATTTTCATGAGCAGTGGAGCCAATTCTGACAAAGAAGAGGAAGTGAGCTAAGTCCTTTCACAGAGACACACACAATCCCCATCGCAGATGAGCCAACAAAGCAACTGTGTCACTGTTTCTTCATTTCAATACGCCCTTTTCACATGACGTCACGCATCTTCCGTTCTGCCGCGAAGCAGTGTATTATTACTTCCGCTAGCACTCCAGTTCATAAGGTGGCGGTAATGCATCTATAATCTGATTTGCCAACCGCCAGTAAAACTCAAGATGAAGTTACTTCCGCTAGCGCCTCAGAATGGAGTTTACCAAGTCCCTTGCACATCTGCCACAAATACGTCTAGATGATGTACAACGTCTTGCAGACAAATTTTCGCTAACGACAAGATCAAAGCTAGAGAAAGGATACAAATTCTTCGTTGAACAGTACCTGTTTGATTATGAAGGTGTTTTGTTTTGTTTTTGTGTTAGCGAAGGTGCTAGGATAAGTACTTGAATACGTGTTCTGTCAGTTTTTTTTCTCACTGTTGTTAAATTCCAGCGCGACGGCAAAACGGAAGTTCTTCTTCTTCTTCTTCTTGTTTGTTGCAAGACGGATGTTATGATACACTGCTTTGCAAAAAGGCGGAAGTTAAGTGACGTCATTGTGAAAAGGGCGTATTGAATAAACGGCCCAAAAGTGCATATTCTGCCAGTCTTTACCGTATTCATTTTCTACATAATTACCAGATACCTTTCCTGTAGCAACCTCATTTCTGTAGGTGATCCTGTCATTAGCAGAGTAATCCAGAAGTTCAATCAGCCTGAAAGACATTAATGTTCTGATGTTTGCCGGTGGTACCTGTGTAGATTGCTGTTAACATAATCTAGATATAATAATATAATAATGGCATCTCAAGGCCCCGTGAATCAGCAGCGAGTCTCAACGCACAGTCTAGCTGAGCATTAAATTGGGGCTGACAGGCTACGAGCACCTTTGCTTTTTTTAGCATCTAGGTCACGTGTCTAGCATCGGTACTGTGAGGCGCTCGGTGTGGTTGCCCAGTCATCTGAAGGACAGGATCAAATAAGGGCTTTGTGCCGTGTGTACATTTAACAAAGGCTTGATACTGTGAGATACTTTATAAACGTCCTGTTATGAGGCGTTAGCTACTCAGTCCATCACAACTAATGTCTAATGCTAGTGAACTCGGTCTCTCATCTTTGTATCGCCATCTGTGGATGAAACGTTACATTGCAAGTTACTATAGTTGTGTGAGTTGAGCTTGAGTGCTGCTCTGATGATATCTTTTGTCCTAATACAGCATTTGTAAATAATACGTTCTCGTTATGCAAAGGCACTATCACTTATTTAATATCTCATGGGTTGAGTTTTAAAACACTGTTTGTTTTATAGTTTATTGTCTGGAGTTTCCCATGATGATTAACAATAAGTGAGAAAAAATCCTCACTTAAATACCTTTCTTTGTCACAGTTAATACATGTTATACAGGTGCTGGTCATATAATTAGAATATCATCAAAAAGTTGATTTATTTCACTAATTCCATTCAAAAAGTGAAACGTGTATATTATATTCATTCATTACACACAGACTGATATATTTCAAATGTTTATTTCTTTTAATTTGATGATTATAACTGACAGCTAATGAAAACCCCAAATTCAGTATCTCAGAAAATTAGAATATTACTTAAGACCAATACAAAGAAATGCAGGTTCATGTTCATACTTTTCAGTTGGCCAAGATTTCTAAAAATCCTTTCTTTGTATTGGTCTTAAGTAATATTCTAATTTTCTGAGATACTGAATTTGGGGTTTTCATTAGTTGTCAGTTATAATCATCAAATTAAAAGAAATAAACATTTGAAATATATCAGTCTGTGTGTAATGAATGAATATAATATACAAGTTTCACTTTTTGAATGGACATAGTGAAATAAATCAACTTTTTGATGATATTCTAATTATATGACCAGCACCTGTAGTGTTTCTTTTGGAGCGTTCAACCAGCTCAACCAATAGTGTGAGTTTTTGGGCGGGAATACCTGTTTTTTCCACCAATGGCAGAGGGAGGTGTTCAGCAAACACAGAAAGTTTGATTTTCTCTCAGTCCTTCGCCAGAGAATTACCACATGGCCAGAAAAGGACGTTTGATTTCATTGAATAAATAAAGGCCTATTGCGAACATCGACAAGATTTGCTTTATGGGAAGTGCTTGGCAGGTTATCAAAACACGGCAGGAACGGATTTTCCAAATGTGCAACAGATGGGATCAGGGTGGCAATGAACAAGAACAGCCTGTCCATCAACGGTCCCTTCCCACTGCGAGACTGTGTGTTCAACATCACAAAGCCACACAGACTCCTTTATACAGGAGCTCTGTCTGGGGTTTTTTGGAGTCGTAGTAGTTTTTTGACAATATGTGCGAGATGGTCATTGTTGTGTTTTAAAAGAAGTCAAATGTGGGACACGTGCATTTATTATTCATCAAGAATTTATTTCCTCCATGTCATTTGATTCAATTCTTTTTGAAGTGTCTAAGCTGGATGAGGTTGAATTATTAATAGCCGAGAGGATAATGCCTGATCACAGACGCAGATATTTGGACAATGGCAGATATTTTGTATAATAGCTGTGGATCGCGTCGCTTCGCCTCACATCCGTGAACCTTTGAAACTGTTGTTATAATATTAACAGAACCTTGTAAATCAGGCTATGCCGAAGAAATTAAATTGATACGGTGAGACGTAAATGATAGTACGACTTCGTGTGAGCTTTTGTTTTGTTTAAACGTTCCTGGCAAGCAGCTGAGACAGCTGTTTATATTAGTCGGAAACCTTTTATGTAACCTTCTTTTTTAAAGATTAGAAATGACAGGCTTTACAGTTCATGGTAATTTATGGTTTTGCTGAAGTGAACCCGCTAACAGTGGACACAGTCCTGCCCCCAGCAGCGGCATTCTGCGCGTGAGAAGGCCATCTGAATCCCAGCTGTTAGGAGGGCATCGACCTTGGATACCGTCCCGAGCACCCGTATTGTCCGTCTGCCATTTGAGAACATGACAACACCACAGACAGAGCTCATTAGCATTCCTCCTATTTTACAAGGTCCTGTCCAGCCTCCATCACAAATGCTCATCCAAAGCATACGTTTTAGCTTGGTGGAAATCACTGTCGTTTTAAAACACTATCCATACAGCAAAGAAGATCAACTTATCAACTATTACACCAGTAAATTCCTCTTAAAAAGGCAAATGATTTTGCAGACATTGTAAGCAGTGTTGGGTAAGTTACTCTGAAAAAGTAATTAATTACTAGTTACTAATTACATATTCAATAGTGTAATTAGATTACTGTACAAATGACTCTCTCCAAAAAGTATTTAGTTACTTATTACTAATTACTTTCTATATCCTACATCAACCATGATTAGTTAAGTAATTGAAGGATATGAAACGGCTTATTTAATTCATTCAAATAAATAATATTAAACTACATAAAGTACCTACTGGTCGTTTTAGTTCTGCATTTAAAGTAAGCCTAATATTTCCCTTTATAAAGACTGCTGTATCAATTAAATTTGTCCAACATTTGAATTAGTTCCTACGTGAAAAATGATCTAGTGTACTTTAGTATTTANAATCTAATTACACTATTGAATATGTAATTAGTAACTAGTAATTAATTACTTTTTCAGAGTAACTTACCCAACACTGCTTACAATGTCTGCAAAATCATTTGCCTTTTTAAGAGGAATTTACTGGTGTAATAGTTGATAAGTTGATCTTCTTTGCTGTATGGATAGTGTTTTAAAACGACAGTGATTTCCACCAAGCTAAAACGTATGCTTTGGATGAGCATTTGTGATGGAGGCTGGACAGGACCTTGTAAAATAGGAGGAATGCTAATGAGCTCTGTCTGTGGTGTTGTCATGTTCTCAAATGGCAGACGGACAATACGGGTGCTCGGGACGGTATCCAAGGTCGATGCCCTCCTAACAGCTGGGATTCAGATGGCCTTCTCACGCGCAGAATGCCGCTGCTGGGGGCAGGACTGTGTCCACTGTTAGCGGGTTCACTTCAGCAAAACCATAAATTACCATGAACTGTAAAGCCTGTCATTTCTAATCTTTAAAAAAGAAGGTTACATAAAAGGTTTCCGACTAATATAAACAGCTGTCTCAGCTGCTTGCCAGGAACGTTTAAACAAAACAAAAGCTCACACGAAGTCGTACTATCATTTACGTCTCACCGTATCAATTTAATTTCTTCGGCATAGCCTGATTTACAAGGTTCTGTTAATATTATAACAACAGTTTCAAAGGTTCACGGATGTGAGGCGAAGCGACGCGATCCACAGCTATTATACAAAATATCTGCCATTGTCCAAATATCTGCGTCTGTGATCAGGCATTATCCTCTCGGCTATTAATAATTCAACCTCATCCAGCTTAGACACTTCAAAAAGAATTGAATCAAATGACATGGAGGAAATAAATTCTTGATGAATAATAAATGCACGTGTCCCACATTTGACTTCTTTTAAAACACAACAATGACCATCTCGCACATATTGTCAAAAAACTACTACGACTCCAAAAAACCCCAGACAGAGCTCCTGTATAAAGGAGTCTGTGTGGCTTTGTGATGTTGAACACACAGTCTCGCAGTGGGAAGGGACCGTTGATGGACAGGCTGTTCTTGTTCATTGCCACCCTGATCCCATCTGTTGCACATTTGGAAAATCCGTTCCTGCCGTGTTTTGATAACCTGCCAAGCACTTCCCATAAAGCAAATCTTGTCGATGTTCGCAATAGGCCTTTATTTATTCAATGAAATCAAACGTCCTTTTCTGGCCATGTGGTAATTCTCTGGCGAAGGACTGAGAGAAAATCAAACTTTCTGTGTTTGCTGAACACCTCCCTCTGCCATTGGTGGAAAAAACAGGTATTCCCGCCCAAAAACTCACACTATTGGTTGAGCTGGTTGAACGCTCCAAAAGAAACACTACAGGTGCTGGTCATATAATTAGAATATCATCAAAAAGTTGATTTATTTCACTATGTCCATTCAAAAAGTGAAACATGTATATTATATTCATTCATTACACACAGACTGATATATTTCAAATGTTTATTTCTTTTAATTTGATGATTATAACTGACAACTAATGAAAACCCCAAATTCAGTATCTCAGAAAATTAGAATATTACTTAAGACCAATACAAAGAAAGGATTTTTAGAAATCTTGGCCAACTGAAAAGTATGAACATGAACCTGCATTTCTTTGTATTGGTCTTAAGTAATATTCTAATTTTCTGAGATACTGAATTTGGGGTTTTCATTAGTTGTCAGTTATAATCATCAAAATTAAAAGAAATAAACATTTGAAATATATCAGTCTGTGTGTAATGAATGAATATAATATACACGTTTCACTTTTTGAATGGAATTAGTGAAATAAATCAACTTTTTGATGATATTCTAATTATATGACCAGCACCTGTATAACATGTATTAACTGTGACAAAGAAAGGTATTTAAGTGAGGATTTTTTCTCACTTATTGTTAATCATCATGGGAAACTCCAGACAATAAACTATAAAACAAACAGTGTTTTAAAACTCAACCCATGAGATATTAAATAAGTGATAGTGCCTTTGCATAACGAGAACGTATTATTTACAAATGCTGTATTAGGACAAAAGATATCATCAGAGCAGCACTCAAGCTCAACTCACACAACTATAGTAACTTGCAATGTAACGTTTCATCCACAGATGGCGATACAAAGATGAGAGACCGAGTTCACTAGCATTAGACATTAGTTGTGATGGACTGAGTAGCTAACACCTCATAACAGGACGTTTATAAAGTATCTCACAGTATCAAGCCTTTGTTAAATGTACACACGGCACAAAGCCCTTATTTGATCCTGTCCTTCAGATGACTGGGCAACCACACCGAGCGCCTCACAGTACCGATGCTAGACACGTGACCTAGATGCTAAAAAAAGCAAAGGTGCTCGTAGCCTGTCAGCCCCAATTTAATGCTCAGCTAGACTGTGCGTTGAGACTCGCTGCTGATTCACGGGGCCTTGAGATGCCATTATTATATTATTATATCTAGATTATGTTAACAGCAATCTACACAGGTACCACCGGCAAACATCAGAACATTAATGTCTTTCAGGCTGATTGAACTTCTGGATTACTCTGCTAATGACAGGATCACCTACAGAAATGAGGTTGCTACAGGAAAGGTATCTGGTAATTATGTAGAAAATGAATACGGTAAAGACTGGCAGAATATGCACTTTTGGGCCGTTTATTCAATACGCCCTTTTCACAATGACGTCACTTAACTTCCGCCTTTTTGCAAAGCAGTGTATCATAACATCCGTCTTGCAACAAACAAGAAGAAGAAGAAGAAGAACTTCCGTTTTGCCGTCGCGCTGGAATTTAACAACAGTGAGAAAAAAAACTGACAGAACACGTATTCAAGTACTTATCCTAGCACCTTCGCTAACACAAAAACAAAACAAAACACCTTCATAATCAAACAGGTACTGTTCAACGAAGAATTTGTATCCTTTCTCTAGCTTTGATCTTGTCGTTAGCGAAAATTTGTCTGCAAGACGTTGTACATCATCTAGACGTATTTGTGGCAGATGTGCAAGGGACTTGGTAAACTCCATTCTGAGGCGCTAGCGGAAGTAACTTCATCTTGAGTTTTACTGGCGGTTGGCAAATCAGTTTATAGGTGCATTACCGCCACCTTATGAACTGGAGTGCTAGCGGAAGTAATAATACACTGCTTCGCGGCAGAACGGAAGATGCGTGACGTCATGTGAAAAGGGCGTATTGAAATGAAGAAACAGTGACACAGTTGCTTTGTTGGCTCATCTGCGATGGGGATTGTGTGTGTCTCTGTGAAAGGACTTAGCTCACTTCCTCTTCTTTGTCAGAATTGGCTCCACTGCTCATGAAAATGAATACACCTGCAGTCTGTATATTCAACCATTATAAAGTGTAATGAAGGCGACTGCAGTTGACTGGACACACAGCATACTTCCGTTAACTGCTGATGATGAGCAACCTTGAGCACATTTGTAAGGAGTGACCACAGGTCCTCTGGTTAAAGGCTCTGTCATGAAAATGTAAAACTCTTGAAGTGACTGTAGTATCAGGGTTGATGTTGAAATCCTTACATGTAATACTCTAAATCCATGTGTGTAAAGTTAAAGGTCCAGTGTGTATGGTGTATCATAACACCTTAGTTGATCATTTAATATACTTTGTTTCACAAATATCCCATGTTTCGGTCGTGACACACATTTTTAGTAGTGATGGTAATGTTTTGGTAGTGAACACAATATTTAATTTGCGCAGCTGAATCAGACTTTCAACATTTTATGTTAATATAAATAACTAATTATGCCAACACATACAGCAAACACACATCTGACAGTAAATATCTAATAGAAAACCTACAGCTCACATACTACTGTACTGTATATCACTACTAAAACATACTAAAATACTAATGATTTGCAGAACTGTACGGAGTTTTGTTAATTTTCACAAATAAAGGATTAAGTGTTCCTTCTACCAACTCAACACAACACAGTGATAACCTGTGGTACATTTCGGTTGTGACTGTTTTGGTAGTGAAAAATTTTTAAATACTTTTGAGCCTAGCTCAAAGATGCTAATCAGCACATGGTTAGCAAGCACAGTTCCTAACAGATGTACTCACATAAAAACTACATTTTATGGAATAACGCCCAAAAAAAAGTTTGCTTGATTGCAGAAAAATGATATTTGGTAGTGACATTCTTTAAAGTTACACACAGATTTTCAGACTTTTGAACACATGTACTTCAAAATGATAAGTCTGATCTACTCACCCTGTAGCTTATTAGAGAGAGGGACAGAGTAATGATTCTTGATCAAAAATGTAGGGGTGTGGCTAAAATGAGTCTCAGCCAATGGACTAAAACAATGGTCACCAAACATGTTCCTGGAGATCGACCGTCCTGCAGACTGCAGCTCCAACCCTGCTTCAGCACACCTGTCTGTCATTATCAAGCAAACCTGAACACCTCGATTAGATAGTTCAGGTGTGTTTGATTGGGGTTAGAGCTGAAATCTTCAGGACAGTCGATCTCCAGGAGCAGGGTTAGTGACCACTGGTCTAAAACATACACTGTTTCGGTAGTGACATGAAAATGCGGGATGCATTTTTTACATAAAGTTTAATAATTTAAAAAGAAAAAGAAAAGAAAAATGTTTTGAACTTCACATTTTTAAAAATATCAAAATGATATTTTTAAAAACAACAATGGAAAAAATGCTAAACTTTTTTAATGTAATTTTCATAAATTGAAATTTAGGGGATTGGGACACCCATCTCCCAATTGAATGCTTTTTAAATGTGTGTTTTATGTGGGACAGCAGTTTGCATGAATTCTGTAGTGTGGCCCATAAATGTCTTTGACATGATGAACAAAAAGGAAGATATTTGAAAGAATGTCAGAAACCAAACAGATCTCATCCCCCATTTACTACCACAGTAGGAAAAATTAAATACTATGGGAGTCCATGGGGGGGATGAGATCTGTTTGGTTACTGACATTCTCACAAATATCTTTGTGTTTAGCAGAACAAAGAAATGCATACAGATATGGAACAACCTGAGGGTGAGTAAATGACAGAATTTTCAATTCTGGGTGAAGTGTCCCTTTAATCCTCTCTCAGCCTCCGTAGTGCTTCGAAAGGGATGGGGGGATGGAGTGAGAAGTTGGTTGCAATTCCCAACCTCACCCCTAGATGCCGCTAAAAAAACACAATGGTCCTTTAAACCTCTGGGGCACAGCGATGCTTGGAGAAACCAATCAGGTCTTTAAACGCTGGAGCTCATAACTAAAGTTTTGTATTATAGCACTGTGGTATGTAAGGGATAATCCACAGCTTCAATGCACGGCTAGCCATGGATTATCCATTTTATACCATAGTCATTAATTTGCCAAGTTAAAGCTGTTATTGATGTTTATTGTGTCATTTTTGATCAGACCGGTGAAAATGATTTTTCACCCCCTCAGATTTAACCGGAAATACGTCGGCTGCTTTCCGTGCTTAGTCTATACTGTACGTTACGTTATGGTGAAAATGTGATGAGCAGCAAACTCATGTGACAAAAAATGTAGGATACTGAATTGACGATTTTAGCTTCTGTTGAAGCATTGCTTGCACACCGTATTCTGATGTCTAATGCAGTACAAAATGTGCAGTAAAGAGAGAATGTAAAGACCTCTGCCAGCTAGATGTTCCGTGTGTTTCTTCTCACTTTGTCTCTGGGCTTCAGAGGAGTTAGCCAACATGCTGACCAGCACTTTCTGCACTGTCAGAAGCCATCAGTGTCTGTGCAGTTAATGGAGAACACAAAACCTGTTTAAAAGCTACATTTACCACTTGGCTGATTCCATTACATTGTGTAATTTCCAGGTGTCACATCTCCCCTCCACATGTCTGTCTCAATGCTCCCTCAGCAGACCCTGATTAGTTAGACTCTACTGACTCCCTAAAGCCACAGAAACCCACCAGCAGGATGAAACGCTGTGTTTTCACTCACGTCTACAGATCTTCCTGCAGAAATGGAAACATGATTTTTGAAGCTTTTCCAATGATGCTACTGACAGGAGAGAGAACCCACTCGGATAAAATAATGCCATGTCCATAGTTTTAGAGGAGGTCTCGAACTCTTCTGATAGCAAAGTCTGAATTAAATGTTCTTATCAAATTCACATCTGTATGCTATCATAATCAGGTTTTGGTCTTATGCAATTGTCTCATGTGTGTCACTTTTCATTTCTCATAAGCGTTTTAGAGAAACAGCTAAACTGAATATTTAAAAGAATCCTAGCTCCATGAATTCAACCACATGTTCTTCCGGGCACAGCTAACATGACTTCAGATCACCATCACGGCGAGTTCACATAAATGTGTTTCCATAAATTCATGTTAAATATAGGTATTTAAACAAGTTGTCGTAAAATGAATTAAAAACAACAGTCTGTTCCTCAACAACGCTTCATAGTCATGGGATGTTCCAGACACATACTGTCATGTCACATCACTTTTGGAAATGTAGGTTAGATATCCCATTTTCTCAGCACCATCTGTTCAGGTGAGCAGAAAGCCAGATGTAATGAGTTGATTCATGCTCAGGTTGAATCACTGACAACACGTGGCTTGGAAATCAATTCTCCGTAAGATTCAATCAAGTGGATTGTTTGATTTGCGGCTTCCCACTTCACCAGACCCATGAGGACCTTCGGAAGAAATAAAGAGCTGTGGTTTTACCCGCAGGGCAGGACCTTATAGAATAGATTTAACCCTATTGATCCCATGATTTTCATTTATTCATAAGGAACGTACAGGAGCCGGTGGTCTCTACAGAACTATTTTGTGATCATTGCATGAAATATCAGACGCAATCAATGTGATGAAGGAGATTTTCCAAAGTACACAATGGATTTACGTCAGGACGTTTCTGCAGCTGTGGGCTCATCGATGCTCAGAGCGAGCTGCTAATGGCAGAATGGATTGCCGTTTTGCTCATCATTGCTATTGAACAGCCGTGAGTCGCAGCGTTCCCACTTGGATTTCGGGAAGGCATGGCCAATCCAATTCAATCCAACCTAAATAGCAACATAAAGGAAATCTGAGATTAGGGAAACCAATAATGGCTTTTCATTACAAATATAATTAAGGGACAAATCGGTTTTCTTTAAAACTTGACAAAACAAATGGCTACTAATGCAATTATTTGTTAATATATCACATAGTCTTTCTCTTGATCTTGCACGAGACTGTATCTTTTTCCTTTCATTGATGGCCGTGCATACCAAGCTCTTTGGTCTGATTCACATGCCATTAAGATTAATTGGGAAGACAATTCTCTTCACAAATGATAGACCTTTGAACTAGCCCGGATTCGACAGCACCCGACTTTGTGATTAGTAACAAATATGGAATGTCGTGTTCTACAGTTTTGAACTGAAAATATGGAGTGAACGTCTAAGATGAGACCCAATTGAGACAAAAGGGAAGTATTGATTTATTAAAAACTAGGCCGATGAGGCACCTGAGCATCTGTCTGGGATTGTTTCTCTGGGACTTGACTGACAGACCAGAGTCAGTTAGAGGTTACTGAAGTATGTCACCGCTTGTTGGTCTTGTCTTTCTCTCTCTCTCTCACTGCAGTTCCTGTGCCTGCTGATGTGAGCGGCACGCTCTTTACATCTGTCTGTTTTAACAGAGCGAGGCGGCACGCTCACCGATCCCCACGGGAGGCTGGGAAACAGAAAACCTCCTTAACAAAGCAGCTCTCTGCAGCAATAAAGGCGGACTAATAACGTGCCCGCATGGAGGGGGACTTTGTTAGCTTTTATTGCTGCCAATCTCCTCTGGTGAAAATTGCAGGTCAAACAGGTTGATTTGCAGGTTGACCCGTCCCTCCCTGCCTGACGCCTACAGCCGACTGCTGGGGAAGTATATTAAACACACTTAAAAGGCCCCTGGTGGCTTTCTTCCTGTAGTTGTAGTTTAAATGCTGCCAGGCTGCAAATGAATGTCCGTCCAAACTAATTAAGTCTTCAGAGACCAACAATCACATTGAAGTTTCATCCTGTGATGTTTGCCATTTGACTAGGAAACCCCTATAAGTCCATTTATTTGGGGAAAGTAATATAGACAGATGATTATAGAGACTCAAATGTGTGCGTGGGCGTGTGTTTTTCCGTGTGGTGATGCATTTCCTATTGAAACAGGATGTTGGGCTGTGTAAGGCTTGTCACATTTTTGGAATGCTTTTTTGAAATGATTTGCCACAGGTATATCTATATTTAAAGAGGTGGATAAACATTGGTAAAGGACCATGTAAAAAATTCACACATTGCATATAAATGAACTCGCATTTTGGTTCCGGGAAGCAGGGCAGATGAGTGATGGCAGATTGAAGATAAAGTGTATGTGTCAGATGACCCTAAAAGACTTCATTGAATCCATTACACTCAAAATAATGCTGGGTTGTTTTTAACCCATGGTAGGGTAAAAAAAGTACAAAACCAACCAATGTTGGTGAATAAATGAACATGCTGGCATTTTTTGTGGTCCCCATGTGGAAAAGGTCTTAAAAGAAAGGCCAGACTTGACCTGATCTGATGAATTTGATGGGTGAAAAATCCCACAGAGGGACTCAAATCTGTAACGGTCCTGTCTGCGCCCTTGTGTTCCCCTGCCAGCTTTCCCAGTGTTTTCACTCCATGTACTCTTATTCACCGCACCTTTAACAGTCACGGACTACACTCCCCATAATCCTTTGCACCAGTTCGTCACCATCTTTGATTACACCTGCACCTGAGACTCATGATTGCACCCACACCTGATCGTCATTCCCTGGACTCTTTATATTCCTTGTGTTGTGTTGTGTTGTGTTGTGTTGTGTTGTGTTGTGTTGTTGGTCAGGTCTAGTTGTACTATGTTTGTTCTAGCTCCGACTTTGTACTTTCCAGTTGTTTTTGGATTTACTTACCTGTGGATGTTACCTGTTGTTTTTGGATTTACTTACCTGTCTTCTGTTCACCTGTTCCCTTCAATAAACTATCACCAGTCTCCTTCAGTTCCCTGTGTAGCATCGTCCTTCCGTCTGCTTGAGAAGTTGTTACAGAAGACCTTGAGCCGGTCCCGTCCTGTCTTCCAGAGATCTTCAAGCCAGTCCCGTCCGGTCTTCCAGAGGCCTTCGAGCCGGTCCTGTCTGGCCTTCCAGTGTCCTTCCAGCCGGTCCCATCTGGCCTTCTAGAGGTCCTTGAACCGGTCCCGTCTGGCCTACCAGAGGTCTTCGAGCCTGTCCCGTCCGGCCTTCCAGTGTCCTTCCAGCCGGTCCCGTCTGACTACCAGTGTCCTTCCAGCCGGTCCCGTCCGGCCTTCCAGAGCTCCCAGAGCCCTCGCCTGTGAGCCTCCCCAGAGCTCTTGCCTGTGCAGAGCTCTTGCCTGTGCGTCTCCCTGAGCCCTCCTCAGGACCCTCCAGCTCAGTCCCGGCTGATTTGCCCGAGATCACCGCTGTGACCACCTTGGCAGTGGCGGTGGTGTGCGTCTGGGCGGTACGAACAACCGGGGGGGCTCTCCTGGAATTTTTTGGGGGGGTGCAGTACCGGTCTGTAGTGGCCGTCCCGGTACTTCCGCTCCAGGCCACCAAACCGGGGAAGCGCAAGCCTGCTGCTATTGCCGTGGTTGTGGTGATGTTAGGCTGCGTCCTTGCCATGGCATTCATCNCACTTGACAAATGTTCACATCACTGTGGCTGTTTACTAAACGCACTGGACAAACATTTGTCTCGGCTGAGAAAACCCTTTTCACTCTGATGGACACAGCTGAGTTATGGAATTGATATATTTACATGGTAAGAGCATGTCACAGACACTCTTGTGCCCGTAAATAACCACAAAACAAAACAAGTGAGCATTACAAGTGGAAAAAGTGGATGATGGCAAACACACAGATATTCTTCAGCCACTCTTCATGGCTTTTCTTCACTATAAATCAAACCGGCCACTTTATTTGAAAATCAATTCCACACATGATATAATATTTCATTTGACACATTTCTCTGACGAAGTACACTTCTCTGTGGTTTAAATGTGAGTCACGACTCGCTGTTAACTGTGTACTTAAGATTGAGGGACATGACATTCACAACTCACAAGCCGCTCATAGCCACGGCCACTGCTGCTTACAATCAGTGTTGGGTGTAACTAGTTACTAAGTAATTAGTAACTGTAATTTAATTACTTTCCCCTTGAAAAAGTAAAGTAAGGGATTACTCTTGTTTTTCTGTAATTTAATTACAGTTACTTCTGATGTAATTAAACTACATCCTTTGTGTAATATACAGTATGTCTGTGCAATAGAGTCTAACTTTAAAATCCGTGCTTTAATGTATAATTCTCACATTTGTAATACTTTGGTCAGTTAATACTACGGGCGTCAATTTTCCACTGAGTTAGTGAATCATTTAACCAACTCGTTCAAATCGCCAATTTGAATCATTAACTCGTCCGAGACATTCAAAACACACATTCATTTTGGAGATAAACACTGCAAAAAGGCAGATGTAAGTGTTCAAATGAATATAATGCGCATATGCAACATTAACTACGATACTACCGTTTCAAAAATAGAGAGGTATCGCCATTATTTTGAAGCTTTAGCATCGCGATGCTACCGTAGCACCGGTACACCGTGCAACCCTATTACTAATTACATATTCAATAGTGTAATTAGATTACTGTACAAATGACTCTCTCCAAAAAGTATTTAGTTACTTATTACTAATTACTTTCTATATCCTACATCAACCATGATTAGTTAAGTAATTGAAGGATATGAAACGGCTTATTTAATTCATTCAAATAAATAATATTAAACTACATAAAGTCGTAGTATTAACTGACCAAAGTATTACAAATGTGAGAATTATACATTAAAGCACGGATTTTAAAGTTAGACTCTATTGCACAGACATACTGTATATTACACAAAGGATGTAGTTTAATTACATCAGAAGTAACTGTAATTAAATTACAGAAAAACAAGAGTAATCCCTTACTTTACTTTTTCAAGGGGAAAGTAATTAAATTACAGTTACTAATTACTTAGTAACTAGTTACACCCAACACTGATTGTAAGCAGCAGTGGCCGTGGCTATGAGCGGCTTGAATGTCATGTCCCTCAATCTTAAGTACACAGTTAACAGCGAGTCGTGACTCACATTTAAACCACAGAGAAGTGTACTTCGTCAGAGAAATGTGTCAAATGAAATATTATATCATGTGTGGAATTGATTTTCAAATAAAGTGGCCGGTTTGATTTATAGTGAAGAAAAGCCATGAAGAGTGGCTGAAGAATATCTGTGTGTTTGCCATCATCCACTTTTTCCACTTGTAATGCTCACTTGTTTTGTTTTGTGGTTATTTACGGGCACAAGAGTGTCTGTGACATGCTCTTACCATGTAAATATATCAATTCCATAACTCAGCTGTGTCCATCAGAGTGAAAAGGGTTTTCTCAGCCGAGACAAATGTTTGTCCAGTGCGTTTAGTAAACAGCCACAGTGATGTGAACATTTGTCAAGTGTCCGGGGCCTTTTCACACCGCCGGCGCTTTAAAACATTTGTAAGCAACTTGTCTGTGTGAGGTCCCCACAAACCAGGTGATCTGATGTATCCACAATGTTGAGACCACCAACTGAGCGTCAAATCCATCCAGGATGTCTTCAGATGCCCAATCAGAAGTAAAGGGCACTGAAGAAGCTCTGCGACAGGCCTGTATGTCATTCTCCTGTGAGAAATATAATGATCGTTTCTTCAAAAGGATTCAGCTGTGCGGTGCGGTGAGCAGAATAGTCTTTTTGTCACATAACACAGTTTATTTCAGTGAATAGCTCTCTCATTTCAGAGGATGCACGGCTGAGAAAGAACAGGTGTCTGAGAAGAGCTCTCTGTCTGTCCTCTTCTCACAACTGCTGACGTTCACGTATGCCACTGGAGATTCTATTAAAGCAAACATTTAACCAGATTCAACGTGTAATGAGACCGTCTCTAATTTGATCACATTTCACTTTCTAAAGCATGTCTGTGAGTCGCCCACGCTCGCCGAGCAGCGTCTCCGCTCTTATCAGAACAGACAGATGGACTCCTGATAGTTGACAGACATGCTGATATGCTCTCTCTCTCTCTCTCTCTCTCTCTCTCTCTCTCTCTCTTTAAATCAGTGAAAATGTTATGGGAATACATTGAGCCTGAATCTTCAAAAGGATTACATCAGTGCTCGTTTCCCTCATCATTTCTGTGCCTTTGTCAACACTTAGGACACAGGAGAGAGTTCCAGTTCCAGTGAAACATTTGTGTATCATTGAATTCAAAGTCGAAGTTTTTGTACGTTGCATTACATTGTCCTTTGTGCTACAATAAGGATTCAAGCAGCTGTGTTATATAATGAATAAAGTGGTGTAGGAGGATCTAATGTTCCTCTATTGTTCTCAAACAGTGCTCATTATTTCTCACAGATAAAGAGCGCTCACGCTGTTAATAAATGAACTGCATTGCTCTCTACCAGAGTTTCACTGGTAACACTTCTGATCCGAGTAGTCAGCATTTGGCTTTTACATAAGTACATTCTCCAAAGATAATGCTAGTGGTGCTTATCCTAAAATGCTCGAGTGTTACGAATGGTTGCTAGGCACTGCTATGCTGTTGCTAAGGTGTTCTCAGGTTTTTATAGTGTGTTGCAATAATAAATGGTGAGTGCAAGTCAATGCACATATGACGACAAGAATTTCGTCCAAACTGACTGATGACATTCAGTGGCAAACGGAGATTGTGCTAATGGCATTGTAGCAACAGTGCAGGTGTACACTACACCAACATGACAGAAGAAAACAAACATAATCTTTACATTTGCACAGGCTAACAACATGAGACTTTTATGTTAAAGGGGACATTTTATGAAAATCAGACTTTTTCAATGTTTAAGTGCTATAATTGGGTGTCTGGTGCATCTACCAACTCAGAAAACGTGAAAAATGACAATCCAGTAACTTTGTTTACGTGAGCCTATCTCTGCAAGCCTGTGAGATAACGAGCCGTTCAGATTTCGCTCGCTTTCTGACGTACGTAGTTGTTCTTATTATAATATTACCGCCCCCTATTCTGAACGTGTCCACCCATGGCGCTGCCGCCATTTCTGTTTTCGCAAGCGACATATGTGAATTAATTCTGACACCAGTGTTGGGTAAGTTACACTGAAAAAGTAATTAATTACTAGTTAATAATTACATATTCAATAGTGTAATTAGATTACTGTACAAATTACTCTCTCCAAAAAGTATTTACTTACTTATTACTAATTACTTTCTATATTCAATTCAATTCAATTTTATTTATATAGTGCTTTTCACAATGTGCATTGTTCCAAAGCAGCTTTACAGGAGCAAATAAGAAAAACACAGAAAGGTAAAACACAGCACAGTGCATGGTGTTTATAGACCAAGCAAGATCATTATAATAAATAATATCTAATAAATAAATGAATAAATAAATAAATAAATGCAGTCTCCCGGTGAGCAAGCCAACACTGCACTGCTCTGCTGTGGCGAGGAACCCAAACTCCAATGCTGAATAATGGAGAAAAAAAAAACCTTGGGAGAAACCAGGCTCAGCCGGGAGGGCCAGATCTCCTCTGACGTGTCATAGCTGCACTCAGTGACCCCGACCAAAACCACCGAGCAACGTCCACTATATCCTACATCAACCATGATTAGTTAAGTAATTGAAGGATATGAAACGGCTTATTTAATTCATTCAAATAAATAATATTAAACTACATAAAGTATTGTAAGCAGCAGTGGCCGTGGCTATGAGCGGCTTGTGAGTTGTGAATGTCATGTCCCTCAATCTTAAGTACACAGTTAACAGCGAGTCGTGACTCACATTTAAACCACAGAGAAGTGTACTTCGTCAGAGAAATGTGTCAAATGAAATATTATATCATGTGTGGAATTGATTTTCAAATAAAGTGGCCGGTTTGATTTATAGTGAAGAAAAGCCATGCCATGATTAGTTAAGTAATTGAAGGATATGAAACGGCTTATTTAATTCATTCAAATAAATAATATTAAACTACATAAAGTAGTAGTATTAACTGACCAAAGTATTACAAATGTGAGAATTATACATTAAAGCATGGATTTTAAATTTAGACTTTGAATTTTGATGTCAATTCCACTATTGCACACACCTATTACACAAAGGATTTAGTTTAATTACATCAGAAGTAACTGTAATTAAATTACAGAAAACAAGAGTAATCCCTTACTTTACCTTTTCAAGGGAAAAGTAATTAAATTACAGTATCTAATTACTTAGTAACCAGTTACACCCAACACTGTCCGACACCATGGCAAAAGTAAGCAAAGCATGCTAAGTGTTGTGTTGTTGGCTGCACAGAGCAGCACAGAACACTGTTCTCAGCCTGACAGGAGAGCAATGGATTTATTTTGTTTTCAATGGAAATCCACCTGACTGAATAAGCGAAGCTGCAAATAAAGACATTTTAAGTACCGTTATTTTTTAAGTAAGACTTCAGGGACCTGTGGCAACTTAAAAGTAGGTAAAACGTCATTGTGAAACGTTTGTCCGTTCACGCAAAGAAAGCAATGTGTATGGCTTAAACACGCAACGGGATTGTCCTGTGTAATGTTACTTTCACTTAGAGAAAACGCGATGCGTTTGTCTCGAGTATCTTCACTTATAGAAAGCAGTGTGTGTGGTCTGTAAACACGCGATGGGTCTGTCATGGGTACTTTCACTTATAGAAAGCAGTGTGTGTGGTCTGTAAACATTTTGTGTTGCAGTTAACAGTAAAACTTCAGCTACACTTTTAATATAGTCACGGTTTTCCTGTATCTGTTTTTTGTGCTGTTGTGACAATTTAGTCATCAAAGATGTATCTTTTTTTGTTGTGTCTCAAAATTTTTCCAGGCTAACATAGCATTGATGTGTGCTTCAGACTTAGCATGGGACGCAAAGCCTCCATCTTTGAACATAGCCTTTTTCCAGTTTTTATAGCCCCTATCAGAAGTGAAAACTGATTCAGTGTTTGGAAGGCCAAAGTTCCTGCTGGCATAACAATAAACAGCATCCTTGCACTTAGAATATTCGATCCATGTATGATGGGAATACCACAAGGCCTGGAAGTTTCTTTGACTGATCCCCATGGCAGTCCTTGGAAACACGGCAAGCTGTGGCTGGACTGGACCTTCAGCTCGAGACCTAGGGATGTCTAAAAGAAAAACAAATATATGAATTTTCAATTATGCTATACAATACATCTATTTGTAATTTGTGAGTGTCTGAATGTAAATCATATACCTGGCGGTCCACTCTGGTCTGGGCATTTCACTGAAAGCCCAACTGCACTGCTGTGCCCTTGATCCGTATGAAGTCTTTTATCTGTCAATTGAGATAAACAAGTTAAAATGATGACACTAATATTTCTTGATATCACATCAAAACCACATTTTTGAAATAAGATTCTTGAAAGGTTATCATTTAATGCAAACAGATACACAGTAACACTGCAGTAACTTCTGGATTGTGGTTGGCATCCTGTAACCTACCTTGACATCCACTTTGCAGAGCACACTCTGGGGGATCTACTCCACATTCACTGTCACTATCTGAATTGGCAGGTTGATCATCTGTTGGTAAAGACAGAAAAGTTAAAATTGTCAGCATGCCAGATTTTAAGCTAATTAACTTTTCCCCCCCACTGATATGGCTTTGAAAAGTAAATTGCACATCGGCTGTTGAAGGCAGAATCCTGTAAGTACTTCAGCTAATAAGGCAGGTGGTGTACTGTACCTGTATGTTCACTTCCATGAAGAGCAACAGTTGAGCGCTCTCCTTCAATGTCTAACTCTGTCTCATCACTGTCATCTCGCATCTCCCTCTCCACACCACTTTCCCTCCTCTCATTACTCGGCTTACTACACTGACTGACAAAGTAGGAAGTAATTTTCCTCTTCATTTTGCCTGAGAGGTGCAAAACCAAAATACAGTAACCTTAAAATTATGGGCAAGCATTTCAAAAAATATTCCTTTGCAATACTTTGCATATTATCATTTGGCTGCCAACTGTCAACAAAACATTTTAATTCCCTTTCAAGGATATGACACAGACAGACCACCACCATTAAACTAAATCAGCACTGAAAGTTGACTTTACTTTTAATGGCCTTCTACAACGCTCTTTTAAATGACACTGACACAGTGAAACTGTTTATATCTTGCGACTTTCATACTGCGAAGTTAACAGCCTAAATTAATTTAGCAAACTTTACCATGTCTGTTTCAACTTCAGCACGACAGCCATAATATACATACATTAAGACAAGAAACATTTCAAACATAGTGAATAAACTTAATTCTTCTTGTTAACTTACCTGTGACCTCTTCTCTCGCGGCGGGAAACAGACCGTCCTCCTACTGCACGCGCAAAGTCCGTTGGAGCACACGTGAACAATAACTACTTCTTCTTCTGTAATTGTGTTGGTGGTTGAAATTCAAGTTGAGTGTATTACCGCCACCTTCAGTTTGGGTGGAGAAGTACTTGTTTGAGGTGCTCTGTTGAAATGCGTCCATATGGGAACAACTGTGTACAGAAATGGTTCCGCAAAAACGTTGCCGGCAAAGCGGTGGTGGGGGGCCGGGGGAGTGGTCAAAGATTAATTTATGGTATCCTAGGTCACCATTGGCAACCCCCTGGCTCCGCCCCTGGCTGAGGAGGCTGGAACTTATGGTTATGGTTATTTACATCTCCCTTTTCCAGGTACTTTGAATGAGTGTTTATGCTTTCGAGGTTTTTAAATAAGCTTGATATGTGTTTGGGAAGATGTTCTGTTTATGTTTTGTTGACATGTCGAGTGTTTTCTGTATTATATTTCGTTTTTTAGACTAATGCTAATTGCTAATAGGGATATTGTTCAGCAGCTAGCTAAATTCGGTTATGTATGTGGCATGCAAGGTATAAAGTAATTGTGATGTAGAAGGCAGGGAATTGACGAGGAGGAGGGACAAATTGTCATTGTTCAGCAGTGTATTTATGGGTTTATTGCCAGTGCAATTGATTTTGATATTTTGAGCATTGTTTGTTGATTAGCTGAATACTTTTGTGGATACTTACCTGTTGTGTTTGATTGTACCTGTTGAGGAGAAAAAAGTGAGAAATGATGTCATTGTTTGCATACCTGTTGAAGAACTATGAAAGAAAAGTGTATATTATTTTCATGTTTAAAAACGTCTTGGTTACGGATGTAACCTCAGTTCCTTGATGGAGGGAACGAGACATTGTGTTGAGCCGACAGATGGGGTTCGTCCCTGAGAACCAATCGCTTCCGACTTCTTAGAAAAGGCCAATGAAAATTGGCGAATGAAATTTGCATGCCGGACTCCGCCCCCGGATATCCGGGTATAAAAGGGAGATGACGTGCCTCATTCATTCACCTTAGTTCTGAGGAGCCTGAGACCTCTCACGACTGCTGCAGTGGGCAGCACGTGTTGTGGCAATAAGGACACAACGTCTCGTTCCCTCCATCAGGGAACTGAGGTTACATCCGTAAACAAGACGTTCCCTTTCTGTCGGTCTCTCGACGTTGTGTCGAGCCGACAGATGGGGTTCCTATAGAAAACGCCACAACACTGTGTCCTGTCACAATCTCTAGCGAAGCGATGGTGACTGGCCTGGGCGTGTCAGCCGTGAACGCTACCGCGAAATTGTAACCTACCAGTGGGTAGGTAGGGGGTCCCAGAGCTTTACTTGAAAGGTGGGAAGGCCCCTGCCTTCGGCCTCACAGGCGGTGGCCTTGTTTCTCTAACAGCGAGAAGCTGCCTGGTACCGTAAGGCCACTGGGTAAGCGCTACTTCCTCAAGCGGGGGATGCGCTACAGAGACCACTTCCTACTGTAGGGAGGAGTTTAGTGGAGATACCAACATGGTCTCACCGATGGGGAAGAACTCATAGGAAGAATGTGCGGAATGAAGGAGTTAACCGCGAGGTGGAGGTCCACCTAGGGAAGGTCATGGGTTACCAAGGTGGGAACCAATCATGAAGATACATCAGACGGAACCGCCCTGCTGGGGGGTTACAAAGGCCGGTAGCACTAGGTCCGGTTAGAGCTATGTTGTGGATAACTCAGTTGGTACCTGGCCTAAGGGGCAGGGCTGCTCTGCCCAGCCCACCCGCAGGAGGTGCTTGCTTAGTGATGGATGGAGTGCCTGTTCTTCACCCAGTGGGGGAAGAAGGGAGGCTCGTTAGTACGCTGACCCCCTTAGGAGAAAGGGGGGAAGGTACTGTCATAGGCATATACCCTACCGGCCACCAGTCTTGCCTGATGCCTGAAAGACTCGAGCCGATACCAGTTTTACGCGGAGGCTGTAGGACCTCGTGAAGGTGATGGGTGTAGCCCAACCCGCAGCTCTGCAGATGTCTGCCAGAGAGGCACCTCGAGCCAGTGCCCACGAGGAGGCTGTACTCCGTGTGTTGTACTCCGGCGCAGGCGATCTTAGGACAGGTACGCCATAGTGACGGCGTCAATGATCAAGTGCGCCAATCTCTGTTTGAGACAGCCCTCCCTGCTGATCTCCAAAACAGACAAAGAGCTGCTCAGAGCTCCTGTGGCTCTGCGTGCGGTCCAAGCAGAGGCGCAATGCGCGTACTGGACACAACATGGATGGGGTTGGGTCTTCCTCCCCGGTGGGGAGCGCCAGTAAGTTCACCACCTGGTGTAGGGGGAGTGGTGGGAACTTTGGGCACGTAGCCGGGCCGGGGTCTCAGGATAGCGTGAGAATCACCGGGCACGAGTTCTAGGCAATCTGTAGACACGGAGAATGCTTTTAGATCCGCTACCCTCTTGAGCGCCATCCGGAGAGCCGTCTTCATCATGAGCTGAGAAAGAGCGGCTTCTCCGAGGGGCTCCAGGACCGCATCAAGGTCGCAAGAGGGTACGGAGTGCGGGTGAGGCAGTGTCTTCCCGAACCCCTTAGGAACCAGTTGATCAGCTTGTGCTGTCCTAGAGGCTTTCCAGCAACTGGGTCGTGATGAGCGGCAATAGCGGCTACATACACGTTCAGTGTGGAAGGGGAGAGATTACTCTCGAGTCTCTGGAAGGACAGCACGTTCCCAATCAAGCAACTCCACGGGTCTTCTCTTCGAGAAGAGCACCAGGATGAGAAGAGGCACCACTTACAGGCGTATAGCCGCCTAGTGGCCAAGGCCCTAGCCTGAGTGATGGTCCTAACCGCCGCAGGGGGTAGGCCACTCAGGATCTCCTCATCTCGTCCAGGGGCCAGACATGGAGGTTCCAGAGGTCTGGCCTGGGATGCCATAACGTGCCCTTCCCCTGGGAAAGCAGGTCCTTCGTCAGGGGAATCGGCCGGGGGGGAGCTGTCGTCAAGAGCATTAGCTCCGAGAACCAAGTCCGGTTGGGCCAGTATGGCGCAACTAGTACACTTGATGCTCCTCTTCCCTGACCTTGCACAGAGTCTGTGCAATGAAGCTCACTGGGGGGAAGGCGTACTTCCGCCTATCCCACGGCCAGCTGTGCGCTAGAGCATCCGTGCCGAGGGGGGCTTGCTCTTTTCTCGGTTGACCTGTGGTCCCAATCGATCTAGGTGCTGAAGCACTAGGTCCCTGTGTGTACATAACAGATCTCGCGAGTGTGTCAAATGAGCCAGTCGTCGAGATAGTTTAGTACCCGCACACCTCTCTCCCTGAGGGGAGTGAGGGCGGCTTCCACGATCTTCGTGAAGACTCGTGGGGACAGGGACAGACCGAAAGGGAGGACTCTGTTCTAATATGCCTGACCCTTGTAGCACAACGCACCATCGAATGAGAGTGCTTAGGCTGATGATTATCCTCGACATTGGGTCTTGCCGCAACGTCGAGTTGCCGAACACCGTTGTGTAGAGGGTGAGAGTGGCTGTGATAATACCCAGACGATGATGTGGCACAACGCACCGTCGATTGAGAGTGCTTAGGCTGCTGATTATCCTCGACATTGGGTCTTGCCGCAACGTCGAGTTGCCGAACACCGTCGTTTAGAGGGTGAGAGCGGCTGTGATAAACGCCCAGAGAGAGAGAGAAAACTCTTAGAAGTGGGCTGTTGGGACGGGGCAGGAACCGTCTCGGATCGACCAACCAGCAATGGAATGGCTGGGGTCGGGCCCAAAGGTATTCTCGATCTCCCTGGGGTCATCCCATGAGGGCCGCTTTGGCTTCCGCCGCAGCTGCTGACGGGGTGGTGGTCTCCTCTTCGATGTCTCGAAGAGGACCAGGGCTGCTTGGAAGCAAACGGTGCACGGGATCTCGGCGGCCAGAGGGCGGTCGAGTCGCGGCTGGGGAGGATATACTTGATATCCTCTGTCTGCTCCTTTACTGTTGAGAGCTGCAGCTCGACAGTATCACCAAACAGCCCCCCTTGCGAGATGGGAGCATCGAGAAAGTGGACTTTCTCGGCGTTACTCATCTGTGCAAGGTTCAGCCAGAGGTGTCTCTCCTGGACCACAAGTGTGGACATCGCCCGACCACCTTGGTCACCCGAAGAGCGAGGTCGGTGATGGCGCGGAGTTCCTGCATAAGCGCTGGTTCGGTCTTACCCTCGTGGAGGTCTCTCTGCGCATTGGCCTGATGGACCTGCAGGATGGCCATAGTGTGAAGAGAGGGGACAGCTTGGCCCGCAGCAGAGTAAGCTCTCGACACCTCAGATGCCGAAAAGCCTACGTGCTTTGGACGGGAGTCTAGGTCGAGCCCCTGGGGGACATCGACGTATCCTCTAGCTGCCCCACCATCGAGGGAAGAAAGGGCGATGAAACTAGTTGACGTGTACACGCCGAAGGGGAGCGTTCCAGGTCGTACTAGGTTCCTCATGCACTTCCGGGGGAACACGGCACTGGGGGCAAGTGCGGCTTGGAGCCGCTCTCAAGCCCGAGGTACCGTGTATCCAGCCGCGAGCGTTGGGAGAGTCAGTGCGGCGCACCGCAACCCAATGCCGGCGGCCCGGGAAAGCATGGCTGACATTTCGACGTCCGCTTCTTCCTGAGCTCGACCCCCCGAGGGAGGGAGCTTCAAGGAATTTTCGGAGTCTGATGCCAGTAAGTCACCCTCCGATGCTGCAACAGACACCTCATCATCACGTACCATTTCCGATACGTGGTTGAGGAACAAGACTGTGGGACCGTCTCATGGGGAACGGTCAGACGAGCGAGACGAGGTGCGAACGGTCCGCGAGCCAGTGGCTGACGGATTAGCACTCACAGTAATCCTCATATAACCCTCGCTGCTCGCCGTAGCGGGCGGAAGGGCCATAGTCCTGCCGTCACGGAACGGGGAGCAGACGAGGTGGTGGCTGAGTCCTGTGGGAACGCAGCCACCCGTGACGCAACGTCTGAATCGTCAACCGCCCGTCAATCACAACTGCACCCACGAGAACAGCGGGACATGCCACGCTGGAGAAATTTGCTCTTTTACTGTAGAGAAAAAACTCTAACACTTCTGGAACCGCCGAGACGCCTAGGGGAAGTCGCTGCAGGAAGGGACAGTCCGCTGCACCACGTCGTAGAACCGGCAGTCTTGTAGTTGCTACTTGTATCGAAGTCTATTATTCATGAGTGAAGGCTCCGAAGAATAAAAGGTGAATGAATGCAGCACGCCGTCTCCCTTTTATACCCGGATATCCGGGGGCGGAGTCCGGCATGCAAATTTCATTCGCCAATTTCATTCGCCTTTTCTAAACTAGTCAGAAGTTGATAGGTTCTCAAGAGCGAACCCCATCTGTCGGCTCGACACAACGTCTCGTTCCCTCCATCAGGGAACTGAGGTTACATCCGTAACCAAGACAATTACCTCCACGTGGGTCTTTGTTTCTATTTTGTGTTTTATTTTATTAAACGTGCATGTTAACCCATTACCCGCTGTCTGCATCTGGGTCCTCTGTCTGTGTATCCTTGTCTGTTGTCTCACCCACCACCCACACACGTGACAGAATGACCCGACCCGAATAGGACCCAGCAGACAGAGGGATCGCAGCGGGAGGGGTCGATACTGCCGGATTCCACTCCAGGGTAGAAGCCGCCGGACTCCCTTCCAGGGTTGAGGCCGCCGAGCCCAAGTCCAGAGTCGGGACCGCCGGACTCCTTTCCATGGTCGAGACTGCCGGAAGAGCCGACGCCATGTCCAGTCCAGCCGGCCATCCAGCCGGCGCCTTGTCCAGTCCAGCCGGCCATCCAGCCGGCGCCATGTCCTGTCCAGCCGGCCTTCCAGCCGGCGCCATGTGTTGTCCAGCTGGCCATCCAGCCGGCGCCATGTACTGTCCAGCCGGCCTTCCAGCCGACGCCATGTGTTGTCCAGCCGGCCATCAAGCCGGCGCCATGTGTTGTCCAGCCGGCCATCCAGCCGGCGCCATGTGTTGTCCAGCCGGCCTTCCAGCCGGCGCCATGTACTGTCCAGCCGGCCTTCCAGCCGGCGCTGTGTGTGTCCAGCCGGCCTTCCAGCCGGCGCTGTGTGTGTCCAGCCGGCCTTCCAGCCGGTGCCATGTACTGTCCAGCCGGCCTTCCAGCCGGCGCCATGTGCTGTCCAGCCGGCCTTCGAGCCGGCACCATGTGCTGTCCAGCCGGCCTTCGAGCCGGCGCCATGTCTTTGTTTGGACTTTTTTTTCTATGTATCACGTTTTTGGTTGTGTTTTGTATAGTTATGTTTTTTGTCACAGTCTGTCTAGTCTTGTTTGTTCCTTGAGGAGCATCAGGATGCTGCTCCTTAGGGAGGGGCTTCTGTCATGGTTCTGCCCCACCTTGTCTTGCTTTTCTTGACCTAGTGGCAGAACCATGATAGAACCTCTTGTTTTATGTGGAGTGAGACAGTTTTGTCATTCCATATACTCCCTCTCTCCGGTGTGGTGTCTCTGTTCCCGTCCTTTTGTATCTCTCATTATTGGTTGTTTATTAGTTCATGCCCCACACCTGTTCCCCTTTGATTTGTCCCTTTATTTAATGCCCCTGTGTTCTCTGTCTTGTGTCGGGTCATTACACTGTGTTGCGTTTGTCGTGTGGGTGAGTTGCAGAGTTCCTGTCTTTTAGTTAGTCTGGTTTATTTTGTAGTTATGTGATATGTTATTAGTCTAGTCTTGTCAGTTTAGTTAGTCTTGTTCTTGTTCCCTCTATTTACCTCCACGTGGGTCTTTGTTTTGTATTTTGTGTTTTATTTCATTAAACGTCCATGTTAACCCCTTACCCGCTGTCTGCATCTGGGTCCTCTGTCTGTGTATCCTTGTCTGTTGTCTCACCCACCACCCACACACGTGACAGTAAAGTCCAGGCCTGGTTCTCTCTCGTCCTTTACTGTTGTCGCTCCTCCTTTTATATAATGCTAAAAGAAGAAAGAAAGAAAATAAAGACGCTATTTGGTGTATTTTCCTACATTTTAATATTGTTTGTCAGAAACAACACAAACATGCATATTAATAACAAAAATCATTTCGAATTTATCATATACACGATGTTTTAGCCATTATACAATGCATTTTGTCCAGATTTTGACTTTTTGATGTTGATTTTTCAACATCAGTAGCCTAACGTTATTGTCTTCTCTCCCTCGGTCATTAGCTGATGGGGGCTAATATTCACGTGTGCTCTAATACAGAATAAATAACCAAACCGCAAGCATATTATTATTGTGTTTATCAGTATATTCTCCTAATGTATAAAGTATACGATTACGGTGCATGCTGATGTCTTAAATAGTCTTAACTGTCTTAAAGGTGGTGGTTTAAAACGATAATTTAATGCATGTTTACCTTGAACAGACGCTACTGAATGCATTCTTCTTTTATGGCAGGCAGGCTGGCTTGTATCAAGAGGACATACCGCCACCAACTGTCTCTGTGTGTTTGTATATCTGATCTTATGTTTGACGTCTCATATTTTGCTGTTATATATGGAAAATGTGTGTGCTTTGCTGTAGCGAGAGAGAACAGGTTTAAGTTTCAACTATTTGACGTCACAGATTTTGACGCAAAAAAAATGGCGGCCTCCGAGTAAAAATATTTTTTCAAAGTTAATGAATACTGTGACAGTTACACCGATTTTTAATTTCACATTTATAAAGTCAATGCCATTGTTAATATATGTCTCTATACCCAAGGTTCCTTTTATCAGGAGCATGGACATGTAAAAGCTCTGATAAATAAGCAGGCGCCAACCCATTTAAAATCTTAAAAACAAACAATAGAATCTTGAAATGAATCCTGAAACAGACAGGAAGCCAATGTAGTGAAGCTAAGACTGGGGTAATGTGCTCATACTTTTTAGTCCCAGTTAAGAGCCGAGCTGCTGCATTTTGGACTAACTGTAAGCATTGAAGAGATGACTGATCCAAACCAACATATAAAGAGTTACAGTAGTCTAGTCTAGATGTTATAAAAGCATGAATTACACTTTCAAACTCCTTACGTGGCAAGTAGGGCTCGACTTTAGCCAACAGTCTCAGTTGAAAGAAACTGTCTTTTACAACGTAACTAATCTGTTTTTTCAAATTTAAAAGCACTGTCAAAAATCACACCGAGATTCTTGGTAAATGGACGAACATACAAACCCAAATTACCAAGTGCATCTACACAAACACTTAAATCCCCAGGACAACCAAACACAACAATCTCAGCCTTATTTTCATTAAGACAAAGAAAATTCTGGTCCAGCCATATTTTTAAATCTCTCAGGCAATCAATGACAGAATGACAGAAATTAAACTTTATCATTTGTTTTGACAGGCAAATAGATTTGTACATCATCCGCATAAGAGTGGAAGGAGATATTGTGCCTTCTAAAAATATACCCCAAGGGCAGCATATACAAAGAAAACAATATAGGGCCCAGTATTGACCCTTGGGGGACGCCACAAAGTCGAGGGGCAGCAGATGACGAAAATTCGCTAAGGTGAACAGAAAAACTCCTGTCTGTCAAATATGATTGAAACAATTTAAGGGCTATGCCCTTAATGCCGACAGACTGTATAAGTCTAGATAAAATAATAAAGTGGTTGACCGTATCTAAGGCCGCAGTCAAATCCAAAAGGACTAAAACAGCAGAGTAACTAGAGTCCACAGTTAAAAGAAGATCATTAGAAACTCTTAAAAGAGCCGCTTCTGTACTGTGACGTGGGCTTAAAACCAGACTGAAATTTTTCATAAATACTAAATTCATCTAGAAATGACTGAAGTTGATTATAAACAACTTTCTCCAAGACTTTTAATAAAAAGGGGAGTTTAGATTTCGAAGGAAAAGAACAATTGATCCCCACAGAGACCATAAATGAGACTGTGGTCTGTGGACATAAATCAAGTTATTAGTACTGAAGTCATTGAAAGATGTTATATATGTGTATATATATATATATATATATATATATATATATATATAATACTAGTTTTGCAATGGCTCTTTTGCAAAAATGAATTAGTCAAAACAAGAAAAATGTCTCCTTGGTTAAAAAAGGTTCTCCACCCCTGGGGCCTCATGTACAAAGACTTGCGTTGATTCCACTCAAACATTGCATACGGACAAAGCTGAAAATGTGCGTACGCACAGAAAAACTCAGATGTATGAATCTCTGCGTACGCAGGATCCCACGCATATTCTCTTAGTACATCACAATTAACTTGAAATTGAGTGCACATACACCAGCACTCTGTCTCCTCCCTCAATTAAATAAATTTGAATATGGTAATGAGTTCACTTTGGCAAAACCAAGCAGCAAGAAACAAAAATTTACGGAATGTTAATTGGAGGTGCTACTGTCAGAGGTAGATAAAAATATTTTATTGGAACATTTGTCCTCCGGAATTAATAACAAAAGGGAAAAAAATGAGTGGGAGAGTTTGGCTGACGCCGTCAACGCAGTGGGATCGGAAAATCGCACTTTAAATGAAATTAAAAAGAAATGGTCGGATATAAAGTGTACCCATTAATAATGAACAAACTCAAATCACAGTTAACATGTGCCTGTGTTTATTTAGACTTGTGTGTTGCAACAGCAGGAACGTCCACTGGGCGCCTCAGAGTCCGCCCCTCCGGAGCAGCCAGAGCCCTTTGTGTCTGACGTCTCCGGCGTTTCCAGTGCTCCCCCCAGTGCTGAGTCCCTTCCGTCTGGCCACGTCTTGACGCATGCTGTTCTGGAGTCACAAAAGCAAATTGTTTGGGCTATCGGAGAAATTAACACTCACCTGAAAAAATATCACTGACGCACTCACAGACATAAGTCACTCATTAAAGGGGACATTTCATGAAAATCTGACTTTTTCAATGTTTAAGTGCTATAACCGGGTGTCTGGTGCATCTACCAACTCAGAAAACGTGAAAAATGACAATCCAGTAACTTTGTTTAGTGAGCCTATCTCTGCAAGCCTGTGAGAAAACGAGCCGTTCAGATTTCGCTCGCTTTCTGGCGTAGGTAGTCGTTCTTATTATAATATTACCGCCCCCTATTCTGAATGTGTCCACCCATGGCGCTGCCGCCATTTTTGTTTTCACAAGCGACATATGTGAATTAGTTCCGACACCATGGCAAAAGTAAGCAAAGCAGAGCAAAGCTTACTGTTGTGAAAAGCTTACCAAAGTGTTGTGTTGTTGGCTGCACAGAGCAGCACAGAACACTGTTCCCAGCCTGACAGGAGAGCAATGGATTTATTTTGTTTTCAATGGAAATCCACCAGACTGAACGAGGCAAAGCTGCAAATAAAGACATTGTAAGTACCGTTATTATTAAGTAAGACCTCAGTGACCTGAGGCAACTTAAAAGTAGGTAAAACATCATTGTGAAATGTTTGTCCGTTCACACATAGAAAGCAGTGTGTATGGTCTGTAAACACGCGATGGGTCTGTCATGGGTACTTTCACTTATAGAAAGCAGTGTGTATGGTCTGTAAACACGCGATGGGTCTGTCATGGGTACTTTCACTTATAGAAAGCAGTGTGTATGGTCTGTAAACACGCGATGGGTCTGTCATGGGTACTTTCACTTATAGAAAGCAGTGTGTATGGTCTGTAAACACGCGATGGGTCTGTCATGGGTACTTTCACTTATAGAAAGCAGTGTGTATGGTCTGTAAACACGCGATGGGTCTGTCATGGGTACTTTCACTTATAGAAAGCAGTGTGTATGGTCTGTAAACACGCGATGGGTCTGTCATGGGTACTTTCACTTATAGAAAGCAGTGTGTATGGTCTGTAAACACGCGATGGGTCTGTCATGGGTACTTTCACTTATAGAAAGCAGTGTGTATGGTCTGTAAACACGCGATGGGTCTGTCATGGGTACTTTCACTTATAGAAAGCAGTGTGTATGGTCTGTAAACACGCGATGGGTCTGTCATGGGTACTTTCACTTATAGAAAGCAGTGTGTATGGTCTGTAAACACGCGATGGGTCTGTCATGGGTACTTTCACTTATAGAAAGCAGTGTGTATGGTCTGTAAACACGCGATGGGTCTGTCATGGGTACTTTCACTTATAGAAAGCAGTGTGTATGGTCTGTAAACACGCGATGGGTCTGTCATGGGTACTTTCACTTATAGAAAGCAGTGTGTATGGTCTGTAAACACGCGATGGGTCTGTCATGGGTACTTTCACTTATAGAAAGCAGTGTGTATGGTCTGTAAACACGCGATGGGTCTGTCATGGGTACTTTCACTTATAGAAAGCAGTGTGTATGGTCTGTAAACACGCGATGGGTCTGTCATGGGTACTTTCACTTATAGAAAGCAGTGTGTATGGTCTGTAAACACGCGATGGGTCTGTCATGGGTACTTTCACTTATAGAAAGCAGTGTGTATGGTCTGTAAACACGCGATGGGTCTGTCATGGGTACTTTCACTTATAGAAAGCAGTGTGTATGGTCTGTAAACACGCGATGGGTCTGTCATGGGTACTTTCACTTATAGAAAGCAGTGTGTATGGTCTGTAAACACGCGATGGGTCTGTCATGGGTACTTTCACTTATAGAAAGCAGTGTGTATGGTCTGTAAACACGCGATGGGTCTGTCATGGGTACTTTCACTTATAGAAAGCAGTGTGTATGGTCTGTAAACACGCGATGGGTCTGTCATGGGTACTTTCACTTATAGAAAGCAGTGTGTATGGTCTGTAAACACGCGATGGGTCTGTCATGGGTACTTTCACTTATAGAAAGCAGTGTGTATGGTCTGTAAACACGCGATGGGTCTGTCATGGGTACTTTCACTTATAGAAAGCAGTGTGTATGGTCTGTAAACACGCGATGGGTCTGTCATGGGTACTTTCACTTATAGAAAGCAGTGTGTATGGTCTGTAAACACGCGATGGGTCTGTCATGGGTACTTTCACTTATAGAAAGCAGTGTGTATGGTCTGTAAACACGCGATGGGTCTGTCATGGGTACTTTCACTTATAGAAAGCAGTGTGTATGGTCTGTAAACACGCGATGGGTCTGTCATGGGTACTTTCACTTATAGAAAGCAGTGTGTATGGTCTGTAAACACGCGATGGGTCTGTCATGGGTACTTTCACTTATAGAAAGCAGTGTGTATGGTCTGTAAACACGCGATGGGTCTGTCATGGGTACTTTCACTTATAGAAAGCAGTGTGTATGGTCTGTAAACACGCGATGGGTCTGTCATGGGTACTTTCACTTATAGAAAGCAGTGTGTATGGTCTGTAAACACGCGATGGGTCTGTCATGGGTACTTTCACTTATAGAAAGCAGTGTGTATGGTCTGTAAACACGCGATGGGTCTGTCATGGGTACTTTCACTTATAGAAAGCAGTGTGTATGGTCTGTAAACACGCGATGGGTCTGTCATGGGTACTTTCACTTATAGAAAGCAGTGTGTATGGTCTGTAAACACGCGATGGGTCTGTCATGGGTACTTTCACTTATAGAAAGCAGTGTGTATGGTCTGTAAACACGCGATGGGTCTGTCATGGGTACTTTCACTTATAGAAAGCAGTGTGTATGGTCTGTAAACACGCGATGGGTCTGTCATGGGTACTTTCACTTATAGAAAGCAGTGTGTATGGTCTGTAAACACGCGATGGGTCTGTCATGGGTACTTTCACTTATAGAAAGCAGTGTGTATGGTCTGTAAACACGCGATGGGTCTGTCATGGGTACTTTCACTTATAGAAAGCAGTGTGTATGGTCTGTAAACACGCGATGGGTCTGTCATGGGTACTTTCACTTATAGAAAGCAGTGTGTATGGTCTGTAAACACGCGATGGGTCTGTCATGGGTACTTTCACTTATAGAAAGCAGTGTGTATGGTCTGTAAACACGCGATGGGTCTGTCATGGGTACTTTCACTTATAGAAAGCAGTGTGTATGGTCTGTAAACACGCGATGGGTCTGTCATGGGTACTTTCACTTATAGAAAGCAGTGTGTATGGTCTGTAAACACGCGATGGGTCTGTCATGGGTACTTTCACTTATAGAAAGCAGTGTGTATGGTCTGTAAACACGCGATGGGTCTGTCATGGGTACTTTCACTTATAGAAAGCAGTGTGTATGGTCTGTAAACACGCGATGGGTCTGTCATGGGTACTTTCACTTATAGAAAGCAGTGTGTATGGTCTGTAAACACGCGATGGGTCTGTCATGGGTACTTTCACTTATAGAAAGCAGTGTGTATGGTCTGTAAACACGCGATGGGTCTGTCATGGGTACTTTCACTTATAGAAAGCAGTGTGTATGGTCTGTAAACACGCGATGGGTCTGTCATGGGTACTTTCACTTATAGAAAGCAGTGTGTATGGTCTGTAAACACGCGATGGGTCTGTCATGGGTACTTTCACTTATAGAAAGCAGTGTGTATGGTCTGTAAACACGCGATGGGTCTGTCATGGGTACTTTCACTTATAGAAAGCAGTGTGTATGGTCTGTAAACACGCGATGGGTCTGTCATGGGTACTTTCACTTATAGAAAGCAGTGTGTATGGTCTGTAAACACGCGATGGGTCTGTCATGGGTACTTTCACTTATAGAAAGCAGTGTGTATGGTCTGTAAACACGCGATGGGTCTGTCATGGGTACTTTCACTTATAGAAAGCAGTGTGTATGGTCTGTAAACACGCGATGGGTCTGTCATGGGTACTTTCACTTATAGAAAGCAGTGTGTATGGTCTGTAAACACGCGATGGGTCTGTCATGGGTACTTTCACTTATAGAAAGCAGTGTGTATGGTCTGTAAACACGCGATGGGTCTGTCATGGGTACTTTCACTTATAGAAAGCAGTGTGTATGGTCTGTAAACACGCGATGGGTCTGTCATGGGTACTTTCACTTATAGAAAGCAGTGTGTATGGTCTGTAAACACGCGATGGGTCTGTCATGGGTACTTTCACTTATAGAAAGCAGTGTGTATGGTCTGTAAACACGCGATGGGTCTGTCATGGGTACTTTCACTTATAGAAAGCAGTGTGTATGGTCTGTAAACACGCGATGGGTCTGTCATGGGTACTTTCACTTATAGAAAGCAGTGTGTATGGTCTGTAAACACGCGATGGGTCTGTCATGGGTACTTTCACTTATAGAAAGCAGTGTGTATGGTCTGTAAACACGCGATGGGTCTGTCATGGGTACTTTCACTTATAGAAAGCAGTGTGTATGGTCTGTAAACACGCGATGGGTCTGTCATGGGTACTTTCACTTATAGAAAGCAGTGTGTATGGTCTGTAAACACGCGATGGGTCTGTCATGGGTACTTTCACTTATAGAAAGCAGTGTGTATGGTCTGTAAACACGCGATGGGTCTGTCATGGGTACTTTCACTTATAGAAAGCAGTGTGTATGGTCTGTAAACACGCGATGGGTCTGTCATGGGTACTTTCACTTATAGAAAGCAGTGTGTATGGTCTGTAAACACGCGATGGGTCTGTCATGGGTACTTTCACTTATAGAAAGCAGTGTGTATGGTCTGTAAACACGCGATGGGTCTGTCATGGGTACTTTCACTTATAGAAAGCAGTGTGTATGGTCTGTAAACACGCGATGGGTCTGTCATGGGTACTTTCACTTATAGAAAGCAGTGTGTATGGTCTGTAAACATGCGATGGGTCTGTCATGGGTACTTTCACTTATAGAAAGCAGTGTGTATGGTCTGTAAACACGCGACCGGTTTGTCATGTGTAATTTCGCATGTAGAAAACATGACGCCTTTGTTAGGAGTCTGTTCGCTTATAGAAAACAATGTGTTTGGTGTTTAAAGACGGAAACAGCGTTTCTCATTCACTTCATGTGACCCTTCTTTTGTCAATGGAAGCACAGGCTCACAGCCCTGGCTGAGTTTTCTGTGAAAAGGGGGCGGAGACTAGCAGCTCATTTGCACTTAAAGAGACACACACCAAAACAGAACGTTTCTCCTCACATGCAAAACTGGGCAACTAGACATATTCGGTGGACCCCTAAGATTTATATTACATTTGTGTAAAAGTAGAAAGAAACCTCTCCTTTAAACGGTTTACCTACATAACAGAGCTTCTACCACACTACAACCCATCACGCTCTCTAAGATCTCAAAACTCCAGACTTTTGATAACACCTAGAATAACTAAATCCACCAAAGGGGGCGGAGCTTTCTCATACGTAGCACCTAAACTCTGGAATAGCCTTCCCGATACTATTCCAGGGTCAGACACACTCTCCCAATTTAAATCTAGATTAAAGACACATCTTTTCAGCAAAGCATTCACTTCATGCAGAATATGATAAATAAACCACTGGGTGACTGAATTTATTAGATATTATTTACTAGAATGATCTTGCTTGTTCTATAAACACCATACACTGTGCTGTGTTTTAGCTTTTTTGTGTTTTTCAGTTTTTCTTATTTTCTCCTGTAAAGCTGCTTTGGAACAATGCCCATTGTGAAAAGCGCTATAGAAATAAAATTGAATTGAACAAGAAAGGCGGCTCATCCCAGAGTCACACAATCCAAGCTGTCATCCCACACGATATCCCAGCATGCCAATCTGTTACATTCCTGTTTACATCCTGACCCGTCCCAAATCCCTGACCTGGCGGTGCAGTCAGCCAGTCCGACACGTCATGGCGGGATGTTCACTCTTTTATCAAGAGTGACATCATGATACAACCACGCACACGTCATGACAAACATCAATGATCTTCACTACGTGTTCTCAATGAAATATTCCCATTATAGCACTGAGCACTTGATCATCCTGACGACATCCTCGAGAAGTGGGAGTGGTTTGTATTGGGATATTCTCTTGTCATTGGCTGTGATTTCAGTGCTGATGTTGCTGTGTGTGTGTGTGTGTTGTGAGCGGGGGGGGGGGGGGGGGGGGTTAGTTGTTGGGTTTCAGGGGCTCATAAATCAAACCAGTGGCTGAATTTCACGCCTCTCTTTAGCTCAGCACGCTTGTTTACTCTTCTGTAAGTGCTGTTCAACGGCCCTCCACTAACAAACACACACTTTACTAGCACCACAACACACTAACCTAACCCATGACACACAAATCAAGTCCTGCACCAAACACAGAATTCACAGAAACATCACATAATCACATGCGAAAAATGAAGATGAATGATGAGTGTCAATTGGCAGGTGGACTCTGGGTAATTGTGTCAAGATTTAGTGACTTGTGCAAAACAAAAGTGTTACTTTCCCACATTTACACTTCATTCCAATTTTAGCACCACCAAAAGAGTCATGAAAACAAAAGTCATGTGATCACAGTGGCGTCTGCTTACTGCACCTATTTGATTCATATCTGCACACATGAATCAGGTCTGAAAGTCATGTGAGATTTCTTGCTTCCACATTCGTGGGGCATATTCGACTTCTAACAAAATCTGATTCTGACCAACCATGTTGTGTGGCATTAGCAGAGAATTGTGTTAGCAAGACGGAAGTCATGGGTTCGATTCCAGGGAACACACATACACAAAAACACCAATAACAGCAATGCACTGTAAGTCACTTCGGATAAAGAGGGTCTGCCAAACACATAAATGTCATAAAAATATCAATTCTATATGAATTTTCTGAGCAAACATTTGTGTTGAAATGGGTTGGATTGTATTATATCCAGTAAACAAGATCTCGTTTAATTCAATTTAAATCAATATAATTTCTACAGCACAATTGTTGCAAAGCAGCTTTACACGCTTCATATAGAAAGAAAAAATGATTATTGATTTAGTGATTCTTTTAATAAAACCCTCTGGTAAAGGCTCTGAAATATGAACTACACTTTACAGTGTTGGAGTGTCAAGAGGAGCATCCGAACGCTTGGCTGCTGGTGTAGGAGCCCAGCAGGACACCTGCTCTCTCTCGCCCTCGCTGACGACGGGCATCACACGGCACGGAGATGGTGATTATGGGATAGCTCGGTGGTTTCCCACACACCTCCAGGCCTCTGAAGACAGCGATCTCTGGAGCGTTGAGAAGTTTATTGTGCTTCACTAAAGCCATAAATCTACGCTCAGCAAATTCCTTCAGTTTAAGTAAATATCATAAACACAGGAGGAATATCAGCGAGGTGTCTGCTCAGCATCAGGCCGCTCTGGACACTATAAATCTGACGACCGTTTCCTGCGGCTGAAGAATACACAACCCGTGTGACCCCGCCGCAAATAAACTCCATTAGCTGCCGTGAAGTTAAACGCATGTTTATGTTTGTGATAATCATTAACAGCGCTGACATCTTCACACACACGTACTAAACACAAGTTCTCGTGTCCGGAAGGTTTTGTTGGGTTTAAGCAGCAGCAGCAGTCACTGATAGAGAAAGAAATCAAAACAGAGCCCTGCCTCGACTTTTTAACCAAAGTGGGATGAAGATCAGACAGAAGAACGCAATTCCAGTGATTTCACGCTCAGCTACATGAAACGCATCTCAAATAAAAGGCGTGAATGAATGAATCTGTCCTGAGGTCAGAGGTCAGCGTTTACTCACCTCAGCACACAGGGAGAAAGTCTCGACCCAATAGCAACCTCACGTCACATGCATTAGACGCAGATAAACAACACCCGACACGGGTCCTGATCTCTGCGAGAGATTTGCTGGTAAAGTCAGACAAGAAAAGATGCGCGCCGAGAGGAAATCCTGCTCATATGCCACAGCAGCGGCTCAATGAGGAATATTAGTGTTACAAACATCAGATCCTGCTTAAGAGCTCAGACACACAAACAAACAAAACCCCCGCGAGACCCTCACACCTTATTGTCACATTTCTTATTCTACCAACACTGGAATAAAAAACCATTTGACCTCATGAAACACTGAACATCGCATGTGTACACAAACAACGCAATACATTCACACTGGAACGTTACAAAGAACAAATGAATTGTATTTTCACTCTTGTGTGCAGTGTTCATCACATTTACATTTAGTCATTTAGCAGACGCTTTTATCCAAAGCGACTTACAAAGAGTTTAAGGAGCAATAATGCAATAGGTGCCAATACAAAGTTACTAGTTTCAACAAAAGCTAGACCAATACCTGTTGAGAGAAAGAGAGAGGGTTAGGTTTTTTTTTCTTCTCATTTGTCTGTCAAGTATTCACAAAAGAGATGGGTTTTAAAAGGAGCGGTCGCAGAGAGACTGGTGCGTTCATGCGGCTGCGGTTATCTGCCACTGTGGACCACACCAGAGCAGACTGACGCTTAATCCAGCTGAGCCGCTGGACGATTAAAACAGAGCTTCACCGCAGGACTCAGATAAGAGCCCCCCCGCCTCATTACACTGCTGGCGGGAGACCTGGAGTCTGCCCCGCTTCCTCAATCTAGCCCTCGTCCAGGAGACACACGCCAAAGGGCGACATAGTCTTATACGCTAGCACCGACAAACACCACCAAAAAACCTCAAGTCCTTTGTGAATTCACATTTCTCTGTGGCTCCAGTTTGCAAAGTTTCTTCAGAGAATGCCACACATCCAATATACGTTCAGACCCGTGACATCAGACTCATCTGATGAATCCATTCAAACATTGGGTTCAGACAGCCGTTTATCACAGCAAACATCATAAGACGGCCCAGCTCACCTGGTTCCTCCGAACAGAATGATGCGATCTCCAACCATACAGCAGCACTGTCGTCTTCTGGGACACGGACCTTTACCTTTCGGTTCTACCTTCTTCCAGGAGAACGCCTCTAAAAATCCAACACAAGAAAACACATGACGAGCAATTCATTCAACTTCATGTTCACATCAAAACCTTTAATCATGTGACTGCATGTCAATCACTTTACCATCAGTACAAGTGTGAATCTTACTGAAATAAACAAATCACCTACTGTATAACAACAACCAAAATGAAAACCATCATGGCAAATACAAAACAAGGGAAATACGAGGAGTAAGAAATGAGCAAAAAAATGAAGAGAATCACCTGGATTAAACTTCCAGAGATCGTTGAAATGTCGGTCCAGGCGAGCATTATAGCCACCAAATATGTACAACTCACCGTTGTAAGCAACTTACAGATGAAAAAAAGACAAATGACAAAGAAACAGTCATGTGATTGACATTACATGTATACATATATATACGGTATACTCCGATCAGGCATAACATTATGACCACCTTCCTAATATTATGTTGGTCCCCCTTTCTTTCAGCCCCATACGCAACAAACTGTCATGCGCTGAGTATTCTGACATCTTTCTATCAGAACCAACATTTTGAGCTTCAGTCGCTCGTCTGTCGGATCGGACCACACAGGCCAGCATTCACTCCCCACGTGCATCGGTTCACCGCTGTTCCTTCCATGGACCATTATAGATACATACGGACCACAGCAGACTGGGAACATCCACAAGAGATAATAATGATATGAATGATGCACTTTATTAGCACAAAGAGTGAGCTTGAGTATAAGGAGCAACTAGATTGTATAGGTAAGCAGGGGCAGTCCCATGGACAGCTTTGTATGTCAACATCAACATTTTCAAATCCACACAGGCCTGAACAGGACTTACAAGCTGTAAGTCACCAGAGAAGTATGTTAGTACCCAGGCTGCTGAATTCTGAATACATTGTAATTTCTTGATAGACTTATTAGGGAGACCAACATAAAGCGCGTTGCAATGATCAAGCCTGGACGTAATAAAGGCGAGAATAAGCCCTTCTGCATCAGGCAGTGATAAAGAAGGTCTAAGTCTGGCGACACTTCTTAGATGGAAAAAAAATGCAGTTTTCGAGAACATTTTAATATGGGCATCGAACATCAATTGTGAGTCAAAGATAACAGAAAGATTAGGCACTCGAGTGCACAGAGTAGCAAGAGATGCTCAAACCCATTCGTCCAGCCATCACAATTTGACCCTTATCAAACTCGCTCTAACCCTAACGTTTAACCATTTTTCATGCTTCTAACACATCAACTTTCAGGACAAAAGGTTCACATGCCACCCAATATATCCCACAAACTAACAGATGCGGTCATGGAGATAATTAGTGTAATTGGCTTCACCTGTCGGTGGTCATAATGTTATGCCTGATCAGTGTAAATACAGTATACATCAATAATCAGAACTGTGAACTCAACCAGACTGATGCTGCCTTCACATGCTGTCAGGAATTTCCCACTTACCACTACCAAAGTCGTGATTACAAACTCATCGTGTTCAAGCGATGACAAGTCAAAATGTTTAAAAGATAAGATCGCTTTCAGATACTTACAGAAATGCAGCGTCCAGTCTGTTGTTAGCTGATGTGGAGAAACTCTCAGCCGCTACAGCAATCGCTACGTATGAGCATCCAGTCGTGTTAGCTTCGGTTAATGCCCTAGTGCTAAACAGTTACTAGTAAAGTCCAATAGCACGTGAAAGCAGCATAACATCATCACAGGCTGGGTCACATGACTCTATGGATCAGAGGTTCTCAACCCTTATCTATGGGCTCTAGGCCTAAGCCAAATAAATGTGCAGAGAAGAAGAGACTTTAGTTGAAGAACACTTTATAAATCAACAAATGCACAGAATGCAAACCACAAATACATGTTAGATGTTGCAGAAAAATGACTGGAAGTTACTAATAAATCAAATAAATATGGTAACACTTTACAATGGCACATTCATTAACTTAACTAATATGAACGATATTGTTTTTAAGCATGTATTAAGTCTTGTTGATGTTAGTTAATGTCAATACAATTATTCATGTTAGTACATATGTCTTGTTATAATGTTTGATTTAAGCATGTATTAACCCTTGTTGATGTTAATGTCAATACAATTATTCATGTTAGTACATAACGTTTGATTTAAGCATCTATTAGTAAACATTGAAATGAACACGAACTAAGATGAATAAATGCTGTAGAAGTAGGCTTTATTGTTAGTTCATGTTAGCTAATGCTCCAACTAATGTTAACTAATACCTTATTGTAAAGTGTTAGCAAAAGTACTCACAAATATTCATTTGTGCTTTCTGTGCATTTCTGAATCGCTGTACAGATTTGTGAATGTTAAACCTTTCTGATGTCAAGACGTGCACAAAAGTCCACAAACAAGTTGACACCACATACCCAAACTAATCGTGGAACTTCTACATTGCATTGACCAGCAGGGCACATTCTAGCAAGCGTACCTATTTGTACAGACCTTGATCATCTTTTCAAGGCGTGTTTGATCACAGATCAGTGGACCTCGTGGGACAGAGTTGAGAACCTCTACTATAGATTACATTAACATCACCTGGATGTCATTCTTACTATATGTGAACTTACTGTCAGAGGTTATTCATTTGTATATTAACTAATAAACTCATGTACATTAGGTTTTTCTATGTGTTAAGGTTAAGAAGAGGTGTGCGCTCGCTCACAGGCCGAGTGACTCCTCCGGCCCTCCGGCAGCAGTTGGGTCGATGGCGTGTTGAGCCAGCAGTTGGTCTCGGTGTCAAAAATTTTGATTTTATTGCAATAGATCTCATTGTTAGAGTGGAAAGGACCGAATCGATCCGCTCTGCCCCCAAATACAAACATCTTGCTGCCGATAATAGTGGCCGAGTGAAAATCCCTCCATCGAGCTGGTGTACCCTACATAGAAAAACACAAAGCAGATAAACATAAACTGTCGTCTTGTATAAAATCACGAGGTTTAAATAAATCATGAAAAAGAAAAAAGTGAAAGAGAAAGAGAAACAGGGTTAGGTGATATAGCTTAAGATATTTTCAGGCTTTATTGAAAACATCTCAAAATGTATCCACATATTTGCTTGACTATGTTATTATACACACCCATGTTGGTGTGTGTGTGTGTGTGTGTGTGTATACTACTATCACATGTAAAACAAAAACTAAGCAGACAAAGAAAGTCCAACAAATCAGGAGAAACGCACGTGGGCCACCAAACTCACCCTGGCATTCACGAGAGACCAGCACATGCTCGTGGTGTCCAGCTTGTGAATATCATTAGAGAAACAATCAGCCTGAGAACACAAGACGTCATAAAGTGTGAAGCATTTGTTTAACAGGAAAAAATGATTCAGTTTTCTGCATGTTACACACACACCCACACACACACACCAGTTGCTCATATCCACCAAAGATGTACATGGATTTTCCTAAGATGCAGGCCGAGTGCCCATCTCTAGCGCCTGGGACTGTTCCAGAAATCTTGGGTGTGAACCATCTGTGATTATCTGAGACAACAGTGAGCAGTTTAATATACTGTGTTTTAAAACAAACCAACATCAGTTCACTGCAAAACAAATCAAGAAAATAAATCACAAGCTCGTTTCAGATCAAGTAGCACCTAGAAAATCACTTGCTTTCTTTCCACCATAAAATTAATAGTGCATCATTATTTGTTTTATTGTTCTGTTGTTTTTATTACCGATGTAGCTGATGAGTTCCATGCATAAATCTATATTAAAATTGTACATAGATCTGAAATTCTGCATTCATTCAATTTTTATAAAACCTTTGAAATCTGAAATACATGTATATATTTTGAGGATTTCCTCTCGTGTCAGGTAACACCAGAGGGCGCTACGCGTACCACCGTTTGAGAACCACTACTATAGTAAACAGAACAGAAATGCACAGGACACTGTACTTGTGAGCATTATGAAAGCTGAAGAACACCGATGAAGAGTTCTGCTTAACCCATGTAAGAAAAATACAAATATTTGACCTTAGGATTACAATACACACATTTATATGATCCGTGAGGGACACTTACTGACATCAAAGGCGTAGAGCACGTTACACGCCCCTTCCGTGTCATTACGACCACCCCAGATGTAGACAATATCGTCTACCAGGACAGCAGTGTGCCCGTAGCGCATATAGGGCACTTCCTGGGCATGCTCTCGGCCTCCGGTCCTCACGGGCGGCAGTTTCGTCCAGCGCAAAGACACTGCCCATGCAAGACAGAGAGTATAAGGTGTTGATGTACTGCTTAGTGCACGGTGGAATATTAGCGACACGTTAGTGATATGAAATGTTTTATCTTTTGACAACATAAACAATACATCAGATGTTATCTCAGATGAAACTCTGGTTCATTCATCACACTAGACTGATAGATTGATGGAGGCTTTGTCCAAATACCCCCACTTGTGGTTTTGGCCACTTGAGAGCGCATGCACAAGACAGGAGGTCAAAGTGCAAGTCTGTCCCATGTCTTAAAAATGCCAAAGCGCAGTGCCCTTAAAGGGTGTTCACCCAAAAATGAAAATTCTGGGCAAAAAATCATTTTAACGCACACTACACCCACACTATTTAAGGCCAAGTGTCTCCCATCATGCATCACGTTCTGGATATAAATCGTGAGACTTTTGCTCATGAGATGTGCGGAAAGCTTTCCAGTATGTTACACTACTACTTTTAAGGTTATCTCTTTATTTATTCTATGTTTGGCTAACATGTGTTTTTCGTTTGGTACAGCTTCTTTGATACAATACAAATAAAGTGCTATAAAATAAATCTGACTTGACTACATAATTAGATATTGCATATAATTTCATAGTAAAACGTAAAGTGTTAACTCCAGAGAAAGGGTTATGCATTTATGTAAAACTGTTTTTATCACATAATTAGAAACACCACATTACTGACATGTTTGCACAAGTGTGTTCCATCAGGTTTGAAATGCTACATGCTCACTTGGGATCTTCACGTCCACTAGAACACTTGGGCCAAATACAGGAAATACATCATGAACGTGTAGTCAAGTGGTCAGGTGCAAAGTGTGGGTATTTGGACAAACTAACCCTCACCTGTGTTAAAGACGTGAACGTCGATCTGCCTCAAGGTCTCGTAATCTTCGCCCGAGCAGTATCCTCCAAAGGAGTAAACCTTGTGCCCGACCGCCACGGCGGCGTGGTTGACCCTCCGTGGCCCACCCTCCAGGTGCACCGTCCAGCGTAACATCACACGCTCGGCCACCTCCTCGCCACTGTTGCTCCTTAAACCATCACGACGGCCGATGATGACATCACTGATCCCACCCGAAAAACCTCAGAGCTGTCAGAGGAAAGTTACACAGGGTCTCAGATAGACAGTTCTTTCGGAATGTGACCGCACACATGCACAGATCTGAAGGGAGACTTCATGACAAAGTCTATTACAGGTGTAATGGAGTATAAATATAAGATCATATCTCTGGAGACAGAGGAGGAATGTGCCAGAATATATTTAGAGAAACACAACCGTCTCACATAACACGCAGTGTAGTCTGCTGTCGACGACGTAGAACAAACACAATGGATCATGAGACACGTGCAGGAGATGATCTTTAATCACACACTCATCTTAAAACATTATTCAACTTTATTATCACAGATGAAGCGATTCATCTTCCACTGAAGCAACACAAACACGAACTTTCAAGACTTCAGCAAACTAACTATTGTCACGAATAACGTGTGTCATCTCTGATGTATGACATGAAGCATGTTGAAACTCTACTACACACAGACTTATTTGTTTCTGTGTTAAATAATACAACAACTTTTACTTACCCAACGTAACAATTCACATCCGTCTCACCAGACCTGTGTCTGTATTTCCACACATGCTTACATATGAACTCTTTTTTTTCTAATTGAAGGTGACAAATTCAGATGAAATAAGTCGAGATTTATTATTAGCCGCTCAAGCTAACCAGGCTAAACCAAGATAAACAATAAACAGCCCAAATGAACAGATAAAACGAGGAAAATATTTCACTGGCTATCACGGACAATCACTACAGAAAATACAACGTGTATAAACAAAGGGGTTTAAAAGTAAAAGTGATGTTAACAATGAGTGTTTATGCTTGTCAGAAACACACTCTCACCTTGTGCTGTGTGCTAATGCTAAAGCGCAGCTCGAGCTCGATCTGGCGCCCTCTGTCGACAGCACGTGCTCAATACACTCAGTCAAATGAATCGTGACATTACACATATTTACATAATATGACACATCTCACACTTGTATGCAGTTCAGACTGTTTTTGTTACACACATAATGATGCATGAAATAAAATGTGTCTCCGGCTTCGTCTCAAACGCAGCGTTATTATTAGATGTTTTTAATTTACAGAAGATACTTTGTTTCATTTCATGTTGTGCTGTGTTCCTGATGTCCGATTTCAATCACCATCAAATAAGTTATTTCCGAGTTTAAGGTGGGATATATTCTACGTACACAGCATTTTGACAACAGGTGGGTTCGACTTCACGCAGCGCTGCGCAATCTGACACGTGAATGACGTATGTATCGCGCGATCGCTGTCAAATCATGTTGATCGCTTTGCGCACCGGCCAGAAAGTTCTTTACTTCAGTTCTAAAATGTTTTGTTTTTTTACACATACCCATAAGATAAGGGAAAGAAGTTTTCGTTGTGTCATTTACAATAGACAGTCCCAGTAAAACAAAAAAATACAACATTGTGGATTGCGTGGAAACAAATGTAACATTGTAACCTCAAAATATGAGAGAAAGAAAAGCACCATGAAAAACCTACATCCTATCTGTAAATAAAACAACAGATTAATTTCAGCAAGAAAATGAACAAGATGTTCAATAAAAAGCACTTTTGGGTATTCATGGTGGAAAATAATATATTTGAGGGTGAATCTATAGATCGCATTTATAGGGCTAAAAACATAAATACTCAAGACAACCCAAAATTGTGTGGTTAAGTTACAACCGCAAAATAAATGTGCACTGCTGTTTCAGTTCTAAAATTGTCCAGTAGATGCAGCTAGTGCGTATGACGCCATCGCCGCTTCGTCACACCGGATGTTGATAACTGTCTGGCGGAAGAGCAAGAAGAAAACAAACGCTCGAGCTGTCTGGAAATAAACAACAAACAGATACAAAACAACAATAAACAGTCGACATAAAGAGGCTGGTAAGAGCGACACTGATGCTGACAAAGAGATAATAACGATTGTGAATTAAATCGTTATCTATTTACTTGACACGTTGTGTGAATATTTGACAGAATTGTGTAATATTTTAACGCTCTTAGGAAATGTCCCGTTGTTTGTTTGTACAAGTCGAGTCGACCATACATGACCCTGTCAGTCAGTAAGATATAAATGTACGTTAATGATTGATGAATTGGGTGATCAAGGTTGCACGTCCTCATCCTCACCTGAGAGAAATCTTATTTTAATCCCATTTTATTGTTTGTTGTTATTGGGATGTTATGTATGTCCTGTTCTTTCTTGTTTAAATGCTTTGGTCATACTGTAGCTCACCACAATCATGCCATAGGCCTACTTAAATCATATCTAGAGACAGAACGACAAAACCTCACATACACATGTTTATATTGTTTAGTGTTTAAAAAGAGTTTGATCTTCTATTGTATCGGTGTCTGCTGGAGGTATACATTCATTTCATATATAAAGTCATTTTACTGAAGTGAATAATTGACTTGGAGGACTTTGTGTGTATTCTCAGTCACTCACAGGTGTGTTTGCTGGAGCCATGGGCCGCATCTTTCTCGATCACATTGGTGGGACGCGTCTCTTCTCCTGTGCTAACTGTGACACCATCCTGACAAACCGATCTGAGCTCATCTCCACACGCTTCACCGGTGCCACGGGCAGGGCATTCCTCTTCAACAAGGCATGTTGGAAAAGCATCTGCTACACGCACGCTTCCCTTGGGTGTATAAATGAGGATTACCTTTCAAAGTCAAGCCATTTTCTTTCATACAGTGCTTTATAAAATACTGATCGTTTCAAAGCAAGACAGAAAAGTAATGGGACAAAAAGCACAGCCAGTACATACAGTAAACAAAAGAAGTTGATATGTTCTTAAGATGTAATCTTGAGCATTTTAATATGAATTTAGAGATGAACATTTACTGGTGAACATTAACAGAATTCCTTAACTCAAATCCAAAGTCAACTATAAAGCAGCTGTGTGTGCGGATGCGGCACGCTAAATCTCTTAGCACTGAAGCAAACTTCCTCAATGTGAAATTAGCTAAAAAGAAAGGAGGGGTTTATTTAGTTTATGAATTGTTTTTGAAGATGTAGTTGTGTGATATCCCAAAGAGAGCTTTTTGTTTATTCTCTTTACATAACGTAACTATGAAAACACACACATGTCATGCTTTACATTCATACATTATTCGTTTTTAAAGGTAGATCAGGCCTTTATTTGGCACGGCAGCCGAGAGTGTCAACTGAAACTCCACACTGATCTTGTACTTGTTTGTTATCAGGTGGTGAATCTGCAGTACAGTGAAGTGCAGGATCGGGTGATGTTGACCGGCAGACACATGGTTCGTGATGTCAGCTGTAAAAACTGCAACAGTAAATTGGGCTGGATCTATGAGTTTGCCACCGAGGACAGTCAGCGCTATAAAGAAGGCCGTGTGATTCTGGAGAGGGCGCTGGTGAGGGAGAGCGAGGGCTTCGAGGAGCACGTGCCCTCCGACGCCTCCTGAGAAGCTCATCTTCTCTCTTTTCTGTTGGCTCACAGGTAGTGAGGCTTTGTGCGGATGATTCATCTGTGTATTTCTCCTCCAGAACACAACACAAGCTCTGTAGATTATCTCTGACGTTGATTCAAGCAATTCTGTATTTAAAAAGAAATACGCACACCAGTGTCTGAGCACCACACGATCTCAGTGAATTGGTCACAACAACACCTAACACTTAAATGTCAAGACGCTGGCTTACAAGGCCGCTAGAAGCTTCAGTTCTGAATTTCCTTATGAAGTTGGTTATTAATCCCAACCCTCCATCGTAGCGTTTATGATGTGCTCTGGATCATTCTGCCATGAATGTGCTGAATGAGCTGATAAACCAGATTTTTTTCCATTCTAACTTAAGAGCCAACTTTAGTAGCACGTCAGGTTGTGGCTTCTCATGTTTCTCTGAGTCGACAAAGACAATGACAATGAGCGGTTTGGAATTTCAGTCTAAAAGGATGCGAGAAGTCCTTTCTGGTGTGAACATGACCAGATTACCAGCAGAATTCAGACGAGATTAATCTGTCTCTGTTAAATTGATAAATCTGTCTCTGTTTTATTACTACAGAAACATCATATTCAGAACACTGTTGTTACACCTCTTGCAACATTTGACGGGACTGTTGCTGTTATCTGTAAGTGTGTGTGTGGTGACACACCGTGGTTTGTTTGTTTGTTTGTATATTTCTGACTTTTAGACTCATGCTTTTGGCTTCAAATTTCTGCAGATTTGTGGCTTCACTATAAAACTCTTTCGTGCTGTAATTTCTGTTGAATTGTTTTACAAGTATTGTTATTGTTTGGTCAAGAAGAATGTTTTATGCTCCTATCAATTCCTTTTCTCATTAAAGAATCTTGTATTGCATTGTGACTGTGGCATTTATTTAAAGATAAATTATTGTTGACAGCAGAGGTGGTGAACCCTGCTCCTGGGGCCCGTTTCAATAAGGAGGTTCAACCAACACCGAGTTAGACTGTGAACTCTGAGTTGATTTACACCGAGTGTCAGAACAGCTGATTTGAGTTAGTTCTATCAACTCTGGGTAGACTTACCTTGAGTTAAGCGCGTACACCACGACTAACAAGCCATGATCAATGGAGCTCCCATATTACCATTCACCATGGCAACGGCACCAAAAAAAGAGCGATTGAGAGCGAGGCACACTTTCCTCACCGCTCTGCATACAGTGGATTTACTAATGTGCTGAAAATGACTCGATAAATGTACCAATACACATATAAACCAATCAGTATGTGACGAGGGAGGCGTGACGAGAGCCGTGGGAGGAAGAAGCGAGGCCGTTTGATAATGAGTGTCAGCTGGACGTCATTCCGGCCTCGTATCTCTCACGGAGGAGAGCAGAAGCATAAAAGGACGAACGGCAGGAGAATACAGGGAGAGAGGACCGGGCCTGGAAAGGTTAAGGTTTGTGTGGCCGGCAGTCGTCCGTGAGGGGCTGCCGGCCTACTTTTACTTCAGTATTATTGGTTTTTGAATTTTGATTAAAGTTTGGTGTTAAATGTTTGCCGGTTCCCGCCTCCTTCCTTCCGTTTTATTGAGCTTTGCTACACAGTAAATGAATGAAACAACAGAAATAATAATAGAAATTCTTCTGTTCTCACTCCCCATCAGTGCTCCAGTGATGACTGTGAGATATCATGGTGTATAGGACACTTGTTAGGGCGTCAGACTCTCATGTCAGTTTCAGACTGATCACCGGTTGAAACCCTGCTTGGAGCAGATTTGAGTTGGAATTGCTGCACGTCTAAATGAAAAGTTTATTACATTTATCGCTTCATTTCTGCACTTTATTAAGTCATTTCTCATCGTCCATAGAAAACTAGGATGTAATACACGGCCACGATGGCTGATGTTATTGATGTAATGATGGATGATAAGGTTTGATGCATCTAATTCACTGTGAAGAACTCGGGTCCTAAATTCCTCTCCTGAAATATTAATATTAATATAATGCAGCCTCTTCACATACAGGATCCTCTATAAAAGCACATATGACTTACTGTAATACCACAATACGTACCAATCACTGCACACTACACACATTATGTGTAGTTATATGTCAATGATGTGTCATTCGTTATACTATGGTTAAACACTTGTACAGAAATGGTTGGTTGGAAAGTAAACTCTGGGTTTACCAAAGAAAACCTGCTCCCGACCAGGTTAGGTTCACAGAGTAAGTTACTACGGTTACTGACTCTGAGTATAAGTTACGTCTCTTTTAGAAACCGGCTTGACTTACCCGCTTTCTCGGGTGTGACATACCTCGCATTCTGAAACGGAAAACCTAGAGTTTCCCTCATTTCAGGGTTAATATAATAACTAACCTCCTTTCTGAAACAGGCCAAAGCTTGTAATGATTCAGGGCAATCTGAAACAGTTTGAAAAAGACTTCCCTCAGATTAAAGAAAAAGCTCAACAGAATAAGAGCAACCCAACAACACTGAAGCAGTCAGCAGATACCTTCACCTTTCAATCAAATGACGACAATGAGGAGATCTCTCTTCTAGGAAGACTAATAGAAGAACTTCAAGAACTGAGAAACCAGAGAGAAGAATACAACAATCAACTTTCTAAAATGAGACAAGAGATGGAAGAGTTAAGAGAAGTCAAAAAATTATACCGAAAACATCTGCCAGCCCTGAAGGAACAGAGGCCCGTTTCAGAAAGGAGGTTTGGTGAAAACTCTGAGTAAATTAACCCTGAAATGAGGGAAACTCTGGGTTTTCCGTTTCAGAATGTGAAGTATGTCAAACCCGAGAGAGCGGGTAACTCAAGCCCGTTTCTAAAGGAGGAAACTTATACTCAGAGTCAGTAACCAAAGTAACTTACTCTGTGAACCTAACCTGGTCAGGAGCAGGTTTTCTTTGGTAAACCCAGAGTTTCTTTCCATCTCCTCCCCCTTTTAAAGCACAAGTGGTGTGCCTCATTCATTCATTAATACAGTCATTCATGGCACACATTTTGATCACACAGAGACCATCTCAGTGACTCATATGTATATCATATGATGTCATATGTGCTTTCATAGAGGATTCATGAAGAGGCTGCATTCATTCATTGGGATGTACTTTGATTTCAGGAGAGCAATTTTGTCATTTCCCTGTGCATTTTTATTCAAACTGTACCGTTTTTCTTTACAGTGAATTAGATATATCAAAATATATCTCATCCATCCTTACATCAGTAACATCAGCCACGTACGTGTATTACATCAGAGCGTAATTTTCTATGGATGATGAGAAATGACTTAATAAAGTGTATAAAGTGCATGAATAAAGAAATGAATAAATACAGACATACATGCAGAAATGAAGCGATAAAGGTTATAAACAAGTAATTTTGACGTGTAGCCATTGCAGCTGAAATCTGCTCAGATCAGGGTTAGAACCGGCGATCAGTGTAATTCTGCACGAGAGTCTGACGCCTTACAGGTGTCCTATACACCATGACGTCTCACTCGCATAACTAGAGCACTCATGGCGAGTGAGAACATATTTCTGTTGTTTCATTCATTTAATGATTCATTTGTTTGTTTATTGGTACATTTGTCAATTTATTAATTCATTTTCAGGACATCAGTAAATCCACTGCATGCAGAGCGGAAAGTGTGCCTCACTCTCAAGTGCTTTCTGCCGCCATGTTGCTTTTTTTGGTGCCGTTGCCATGGTGAATCGTAATATCGGAGCTCCATTGATGATGGCTTTTTATAGTCGTGGTGCACACGCTTAACCCAGCGTAAACCTACCCAGAGTAAATTTAACTAACTCAAATCAGCTGTTCTGAAACCAAAATCTCAAAGTTTCTAATTTCTAAGTCAACCAACTCTGAGTTCAAGGTTTAACCTAGGGTTGGTTGAACCTCCTTATTGAAACAGGCCCCAGGTGACACAAACAGAAAAACAACAACAACCCAATTCTCCTCCAACTACAACAGACACAGACTCCAGCAGCCCTCCTACAATCAAACACAGCCCCAGATTATACTCCTGATGGACTCCAATGGCAAATTTATTGATGAAAATTAACTGTTCCCGAGAAGAACCGCTTCACTTCTGACCAGAGAAACCCCAGGACAAAGGACAAGACCGGCAGTCCCCTCTCCGTCACACGGACATGAACGGCATTCATACAATCAGAGCTACGCTGAAGTTGTCAGCAGATCACTAATTCACTCCAACACCAGCACGGTCGACAACCAACCTGAGTCCACCTCATCCCCATCCCGAGACCTCCAAAACATACAACACATGCTGACTTTGTTGTGCTCTCGTCTAATGGGTTAGTGACTGAAAGGAAAAAGTATCAAATATTAGTAGGCCTAAATGTAAATGAAAATATTTAGGTGATATATATTTCAATGATATCCTTATATTAACAAGAGTATTTCAAATACTCAACATTTTGATCGGTTCATTCAAGAAGCTAATGTTTGTCTTGTTTTTGAAATAGCTTACAGGATTAGTTAATGGGCTCATATTCTTTAAAATTCAAGGACCGAGGTCCTCCATTTTCGGTATTAAGAGTAATCATTCAGACTTCAAAAAAGAAATTCTGAATTCTGACATTATAATATTACAGGAAACATGCAATGTAAGAGATCTATCCACTGGCTGATTTAAATGTTAGAACTGGAAATGAACTAGACTTTATCAACACGCAGGGAGACAAATACAGGGCTCTCAAGTCTCAACCCGTTCACACGCCACACCTTGTATTTCTCACGCAGAGAAATTTCCAGGATAACGCCCACCAAGTTGCGCCGCTATTAGAAGAATCAAGTGAGTTCCCCATAGAGTTCAGAAGGCCCTGCCACGCACCAGCTAATCAAATAAAAAAAATAGCTACCGAACAGCCAATCAGAAAATAGCATTGCTGTATCCGGGTAAGATTTAGATATTCCCGCAACAACAATGTTTACATTCTGATTCCAACGACACATTCTGTGGTTCACAGGTATGGAGGACTAAACCTGCAAAAATTATAAATAAATGAATGTATAAATAAATAAATATATAAACGAATAAATGTAATAATATGAAAATAAATACAGGAATGAATGGTTTGATAAAACAAAATAATTCGTTTTAGCTATTATTGATCTTAGCTTTAACTTTTCTTTTCATTTTTTAAATTGATTTATTATTTTTTGTGTCCATTTTTAATTATTT